>NW_025776748.1:0-128299 GCF_021130785.1 Homalodisca vitripennis
TAGATACCTGAAGAAAATGTCAGATACCAGATTTCGTAATGTCACTTTTCTGTTGCAGTAACCGCATATTTAGCAGCAAATCTCTATAATCATGTTATTATTCAAATAAACAAAGTAAACAGACACATCGAGGAAGTGAAAATGAAGACCATTATAGTATATTATCTGTGTTGGGTTACAACTCTTAGTTATTCCTTTCTTTGTTTAAATATTGTTGATGGTAGGTTTGAAAGAATTGAAGGATTTCGGACATTTGACACCGTTATATGTTACAACAACAATAAGGTATAACAAAATGTTTTAAATCTGTCCTCTTCGTCAGGTGGGGGAGGAGTATAAATACATAGAAAAATAAAGAACATAAATAAGGAAAGGAGGTAAAAAAGAGGATTCAAGCATACCCGAAATGGACTGCTTGGAGTCCAGTCCAGGCGTTTGTCACTGCACAGGATGCAACTCCCAATCATGAGTCACGAAGAGTTAGAGAATCACAATCACACGTTACACTTGCACAGGTGAAAGTGGGATATTAACAATAAAATCAATTTCGGCTCTTTTACGGTACCGCGTCATATCATCTGAAACAATAGGACAGGAATGCGTGGGTTAGGAGGGGAAAGGGTTAAAGGCAACCCTATATTTTGGTTCTAGACCTTAGTGTCATGGTTGTGTGTAAGAATGTTTTTCGTTGAGGCTTGTTTGATTGGACAATCTTTCTAGGTTTCCAACTTGATTATTTTCTTATATTGGTAACCAAAGTGGTCTAATAGCAACCGAAGGTTGACTTATCGGTTGCTCTGCCAGTTTTTATGTATGAAGCCTAAATAAGTTTGTGTTCTAAAAACACAACACACCGTTAAGTGAGATATGTGTAAGATGTGATTTCTATACATCTTACTCTGCTCATAACCAGGCATGTTACTGAATGTACTTACAGCAGATTAATCAAAACTTGAAAGTAATAATTTATTCCCGTATAATATGCATCAGAAGTAATTTGAATATGAGTGCACCAAGCGTCCTAACGTATCTGAATAACTTATATATTCTCAAAAAAAATTTTAACATGCTTACAAATATTATTTTATGATATTTAGCTCAAAGCATCTTCGAATATCTTATAACATGATAGGATTAAAATCACTCAATATTTTCTGTAAGACCTGATTTATTCTTAAAAATTCTGTTGCAATACCCGTTTTGTCTCATACTATCAAGTCATTTTATATCCTCATTGCATTGTAAGAGGAAGATCGTGTAATGCATTGTAAGAGCCTGGTGTCCACTTTGTTTCCTAAACTTTTGGAACTACTTCATAGCATCAGACGTGGAATATTCATATGTTCTTCAATGAAATGATCTCTAAATTCGAAAGTGTTATAAAAGCAAATATACCTGTAAAATAAAACAATTTATAAGTATGTAATTTTACACAATCAAAATTGGCAGAATTAAATGAATGATCTGTGTAGTTAAAGTAAGTGAACAGATGGCACAGACATGACATTTCAAACCGGAAGCGACGCCGAGACCGATAAAAAGAGAGGAAGGGTTACGTCATCTTTTTTTAACAAAGCAAGGGAAATGATAAATGCATTATTTTAACTGCGAGGTATGTAGTTGTTAAATAAATATATAAACGCTCTAATTTCATTGCTAAATGTAAAAAGTTAAGGCTATACATAATTTTAAAGTTACGAGGGCGCCCAACTGTGAGAATGATAGGCTTCAATAAAGCTAAATCTGGTCCCGTTTATAAAGTGAAGGTGAGGATTATCCAGCGACAATTACTGATTGGATAGACCTTGGGGACCTCTTTGGAAATTCAAGAGCGTTTTATCGTTAATACTTCCAAATGTTTGGTGAAAACAAGCTTTTCACATGTATAATGCGAATTTGAGCATCATGCATTGACAATTAATGATTGGATAGATGTTAGGGATCCCCGGAGAACCTGAATATCGTTTTGAAGTTCCTTACTTTCCAAATGTTAATGACAACGAGCGGTTCCCATGTATAATGCGAATTTGAGCATCATGCATCGACTACTTTTGATGGGATAGATCATGGGGATCCCCGGAGAACCTGAAGAGCGTTTTGAAGTTCCTTACTTTCTAAATGTTGATGATAACGAGCGGTTCCCATGTAGAATGCGAATTTGAGCATCATGCATTGACAATTAATGATTGGATGGATGTTAGGGATCCCCGGAGAACCTGAATATCGTTTTGAAGTTCCTTACTTCCAAATGTTGATGACAACGAGCGGTTCCCATGTATAATGCGAATTTGAGCATCATGCATTGACAATTAATGATTGGATAGATGTTAGGGATCCTCGGAGAACCTGAATATCGTTTTGAAGTTCCTTACTTCCAAATGTTGATGACAACGAGCGGTTTTCCCATGTATAATGCGAATTTGAGCATCATGCATTGACAATTAATGATTGGATAGATAGATGTTAGGGATCCTCGGAGAACCTGAATATCGTTTTGAAGTTCCTTACTTCCAAATGTTGATGACAACGAGCGGTTCCCATGTATAATGCGAATTTGAGCATCATGCATCGACAATTAATGATGGGATAGATCTTAGGGATCCCGGAGAACCTGAAGAGCTTACTTCCAAATGTTGATTCCCACATTACTTATTACTCCCCTGTTGATGACCACCAGCTGATCCTCAGCGCACTACGGGAGAACATTATCAAGCGACAACTACAGATTGTAAGGATGTTTGAGTAAATCTCATAATTCTATTAAAAGTATTTGATCAGTAACTTCTGAACCTTACAAATAAATGTATCGTCGAGACCCTTATGCAGTGCGTAAGGTATAAATGGTAAGTGATTTCCAATCTAGCCTTAGTTAAAAGCTTAACACTAGTTAGAAGACGTGGCGTTAAGTAAGAGTGTTGAACTTTATAAAGCAAATCACGAGGTCCGGTGCTGAACAAGATGAAGAAGTGCCTGGATATCAAATATATTTGTTTAGAATAGTTAGAATATCTCGTAGTTTAATATAATTATATATTTAATATAATATATATAAATATATTTAATTTAATATATATATATATATCGTATAACTATACGAGTATATATATTTTATTTAATATATAATTAATTTAGTGTTATTCAAATATAATACCACTACAATATATGTCCAAAATATTTAAGGAAATATATTGTAGTGTTATTATATTTTAATAACACTAAATTAATTATGTGTGTAACCTCTTCTAATACAAACATAATGTCATTGCTATATAAGATACTCGAAATATGTCCGTACCTCTGATCTCGTATTGGTGGACGTCTCTGCCTTGGACCAACTCCGATTTGATTCTGGAACAGGTAAATGTTATAACTTAAGGTCCCTAAAGGTTAAATTCGTGACTCACGAGATTTAAATTTAGAAGTATTTTGTAACTTAATACAACGGTTCACAAACTTTTAAGAAACATGAAAAACGGACAGATCGTTTGTACGGTTCTAGTAATAGTGAGAGAAGGATATATACTAGTGGAAAAGGAAATAGATGGAGCATACGACTGAGAAGAACAGAGCTGATTGTTTGGTAATCGGGATGCCACGGACTGTCAAACCCAGGATTACAATAGAGCACTGTTTCGCCATTTACCGCCACTACCATTCCATCCTGTTGTTTTGTCACAGCTAATAATAACTATGCTCATTAATTTAACTTATAATCCTCAATTATTTGGATATGAAAAAGGTTGCATCGCTAATACTTTCTATACAAAGAGTGTAGAATTGGCAGAGCAGCAGGGAAGCCTATGGCTTGTGAGGCTGGAAAATTTTTAGAAAACTTTATTTTTACATAAGCAGCAATAGGTTCACACACATTTAGGTGCATGTTACTCCGTAGGATTTGGCTGAGTGTTAACAAATATGTTTACATTCGATTTATAAGTAACCATGATGGCAAGAAGGAAATAACAGAAGAAATAAATTTATAACATGCTCAGTACAATCATATGAGGTTTTAACTTGTGACATACAAATGTAGCTCATTGTAGCTTATGTATGTAGCTCATGTAGCTTATTGAAACAATAAAAAGAAAACAAATAATACAGTGTAAATTCAATGTTAAAAGTAGGTGACTAATATTAATAAACTCTAAAATAATAATTCAATTTTAGTAGAAGCCTTTAGTTTTCACTGAAATCATCGTAAGACCCACATAACTTTAGTAAAATATCAACAACAAGAAAGATCGGCCTTGGCAAAACACTCACATTAAACTCGCGTAGTTTGTTTCTACGTAAAATTACAAAAATAAATCAAACTTATAAAAATTAAAAAATTTTTGTGTTTACGAAACTGTATTTGTTTAGAAGAACCAAATTAATTACGTTTATAATGAACCTTGGCCTTTCCAAAATTCAGTATTAATAGTTTTAGTATAATTAAAAATTTATTTAATTTTCACGTATACATTAGTCATACTTCCTGGTTTTTTAACTTTATCTCCTAGTATTTTAATGCCATTTGTTTTTATTTAAAAGCAAAACTTTTTGTTACATTAACCGTTTTTATTTCAGTAATGTGAGTCTATTGATATTTTCATTGAAAACGAAAGACCTTACGCAAATAATATTATGAATTCAACCAAATATAGTTTAATTTCTTAAATATTAGGTAATATATTTAATGCTGGGTTTTTTATTTACTTCAAGATAACTGACACAGTCAAATGTGTTATTTACGAGCTGCTTACTAAGCGAAACATATATTTTTTACTTTTCTCAACTGTTCCAGAAAATAAATAATGACGCTAACACTGAATCATGATAAGTAATATTCTATATTATAGGATCAATTAAAATGCTAATCCTAAATAAAAGAACGTGTCAATTCTAATCCTTTATACCTTCCTAATTAAATAAAATCATAATTGCTTTTATTCAAATGGTTGCTCACCCTCACTTTCGCCAAAAGGTTAAACTACTCAATCCAGAATGAATAGTTGTTCAATATGATGTTGAAAACGACTCTCAGTATCAGATCAAAACCAAAATACGATCTCGAAGTTATTAAATGAGTTGAATTCATGCATCTATTATTTTACAAGAATCACAAGAATCATTATGATAACAAAAAGCATGGAAACAAACTTTATAAATTTCTTATCAATAGCAAGGTGAAGGTTATAATCCTGCAGTGATGGAAGACAAAGTTATCTCGGAAGAAGCTTAATCCGCTAACTTCCTCAGACTACAGTATCTCGATCGAGTTCTACCATGATTCGGTCTCAATAACATAGTCTGATCAAAGGTTTCTTCAGGAATTCATATTTTACGCGACCTTGAAAACATTTCTACGATTTTAATTATATCAATCGACCGTCAACGTTACTGAATTCGGCGGATGTGTTTAAAATTGCTTACTTTGGTCTGATATATTCATATGTATCTTACAAGCTTAGATTATTGGACACCTGTAATAAATACAAAATACTGTTTAGAGAACTAAAGGAACCTGTACAGACTCTTTCAAATGGAAATAATATACAAATACTTATTATTTATGCACTCATTAACGTCAAAATTGAAAAGGTCTTTAATGAAGACGGTGCCATTACGAAATTATCCTATTTATGTACAATTTTCAGTAAAATCCCAAGTTTTAAAGAAAAATTTAAAGGAATTATAGTCTTTCCTAAAACTTTACAAATAATTCCTAAATTTTCAAAAGATTGTTATGTGTCTTGAACAATTCTCGATGCCCTATAAGAATGTTATAGTTGCAAACAACTGGCGGAATAAATGTTGGAGCAACTTCAAACTTCGTACAGAATATTAGTCTTATAAATCTCCAATATCTCCAAGTGCATTGGCCAGCTTGGAATGACATTTTGCCCCAATATGTTGGTCATTCAAAAGTTAAAAGTCCATTCAAAAATATTTGTGGGTTACAAAAAATAGTTTTTTTTTAAATATAGTTTAAATTTTGTATTTTTAAACTAACAATAAATAAATGTTAGCTGTCACGAAGTCTACTTAATATGCTGGGGAGACTATTTTAACGTCTTATTATTTATTAAACTGCTGTTAGCTGTATTATATTAACAAAGTATCCTATTTGTAAGGTTAATCTTTCATCTGATTCCAGTCTATTTTTTTTTTAATCTAAGAATTATATTGATACTAGTTGGGTCACTTATTTCCTCAAACCAAAATCCCACAAAGTAAACTAGTATTATAAAATTGATAGATAATTTGGAATTTGAGTTTTCGGTATCATACTCTGTGCACATAATCTGTCGGTTTACAAATTCAATTACCTGTTGTATCACACTAAAAATGTTTAGTACAAAGCAAACTTTACAACTGAATATCATGCGAGGCCTTCTATTGATTACACATAAAACCATCATGATAGTATAATTTTACGACTACTATAAGCTTTATGGTAGACAAGTAGAAGAAGAAGAAGAAGAAGAAGAAGAATGATTTTATTTCTTGAGAACACATTTTTACAACAAATACAAAATACAGCACTGATCAAGAATTAGTTACATTTGAGTATTTAACTACACACTAATAACAATGTATACTTATAAACTACTAATACGTTTTTTTTTAAAACACTGCAATTTTTCTCAAGAAAATATAGGGCCTCTAAGGCAGAGCCTGATTAGAGGTTCCTTCTGCTCACATTAAACATTGAAAATTGAGCGTTCAGAAAGCAATAGTTTACAATGTTGTCGGTTTTTCAAAAAAAGCCTCTAATTACTAAAGATATGGCAATAATATGTGTTCTTTACTTAAACTAACTTTAGCTTGAACAAACTGTTGCATTTGTGTGTAAGAAAAACTTTGAGCTAAATTGGTTTTATTAAATAAATTGTGACCAAAATATTAACTAACTAGGACAAACCTATTGTTGAATTGTAAATAGAAAACTTATATCTTCTAATTTAATAAGCCATTTTTTTTAATCTGAACTGAAAAAAATACTTGTTTTTTGCAACCTTAATTTTTTTAGGTAGCAAATTGAACATTCTAGGCGCAAGAAAACTGTAGGTTTTAGTAAAAAAGGCATTTCTAGGTTTAGGTACTATGAAAGTATCAACATTTCTTAGTTTTTGTTTATAAGCATTGTCGTTTTGGGGCATGTTCCCACTTTTTAAATAAAACAGTTTAAGAACTTTATATACAAACAAATACTTAAGAGGCAATATTCTTAGGGATACAAACAAAGGTTGTGTGTGTTCAAATTTAGACTTGTACAAAATTAATCTTACTATATGTTTTTGTTGAATTAAAATTGGGTTTAGATAAGTGGAACAGCAGTAACGTTATCCAGCCTGATATACACATAAAACTTGATATTATCGTATGCTATAATACAATTTATGGCCTTGTATTGTTGTCATAGGCAGATCCGTGTATTATGATTTGTGTGTAACTCTTTATGATTTTCATTATTTGACCTCTACATTATGGAAGATGTCATGGAACTTCCTGTATCAGTATAGCAATTTCAAGCAAAGTTTAAGTTGTGGCCAAATAATGCTAAATTTAGTTGTTTTTTTTTTTATGTAATTAGTAAATATGTTAATAGTTTTATAAGTTAGGTTTTGAAATGCCTTGTTTTAAATTGTGACTTTACCAATTAAAAATCGATTCAAAAAAATCTTAAACAAGAAATGTATGCAAGAATTGTCAAATTATATAACGAATGGTGCATTTAAACACTAATAATTGTAAAATTAAATATTGTAAGGGAAAATAAAATTGTTACGTACATTAATAAAATCATAATAGGGAAAAAAGATTTGATTTGGGAGATCAATCAGTTTGTAGAATAACTTTTTCGTACACATTTTATATTTCGTATTTTCAACATTTTAATAGATATTATTGTAAATACCTTTACGATTGTATGGTACATATTTTCAAATAGTATAGTAGAGTTAAAACACTGTATACTTTCTTGATGTTATTTTACAATACCATTCGAGCCAACACTAACAATTAATTATTATTGTCTTGATCAAAACTGCTGTGGAGGTAAGAGTGTCTAAACACATTATAAATCTAAATATTGATATTTTTCTATTTTCATTTTTTGTATGACTGCTGTGTTCTACAGTTGGGGGGTTACTTTCTTCTAAATAGATATTTTCCAAGATATGAAATATACGATATACAATTGTCTCTGATTTGAAAACGATGTATAGAGTTAACTTTGAGCGCTTTTGCCGCCAACCTTTTCGGATCTCTTCAGATGAACATGAATCGAGATTCCAGGAGTCAAGTATGTGACAGCGTCAGATTCCAGATGCTGTACAAGAAGAAGGTGAGCTGGAGCTAAACTGAACAATCACGAGTTATAAAAATTGTAAATGAATTATTGGCTGATTGAAATTAAACTATTTAAGTATAACATTTTTCGAGCGACCACGTGAATGTTATTGTGTGAGCTGATAAAAATTAATAACACATGTGCCTGAAATAAAAGCACACACACTTACATATGCAGTAGTGGCTAAATCGCCACGTTTGTGTGGACAGTATCATATACAGGGTGTCCCTAAATTACAGGACCAAACTTAACCAAATTGTTCAGAAGGTCAAACTGAACGAAAAATGTTATATAATGTATAGTCCTATCTTGCTGCGTTTACCTTAGATCGGCCATTTTGTTTTTTACATACAATTAATTTTATTTTCAATACGGGTTTACCGATTTTGTTGAAACTTGGCATAAATATTACAAACATGAACATAAGTTGTAAAAAAATATTTTTTTTAAATCTTATGTGTATTTTCAAAATGGCGGCCATTTAAAATATTAAAACTTAAATAACCTGAAAACTAACCGTTTTTTTTTTAATGGCCGCCATTTTGAAAATACACATAAGATTTTTTTAAATATTTTTTTACAACTTATATTCATGTTTATAATATTTATGCCAAGTTTCAACAAAATCGGTAAACCTCGTATTAAAAAATAATTGTATGTAAAAAACAAAATGGCCGATCTAAGGTAAAAGAAGCAAGATAGGACTATACATTATATAACATTTTTCGTTCAGTTTGACCTCCTAAAAATTTTTTGAAGTTTGGTCCTGTAATTTTGGGGAACCCAGTATATTCGATATATAAATACTATAAAGAGGCAATGTGCGCTGCATAAACATAGCTCACATTTTCTTAAAAACAATGGAGAACCTCGCTAGGTTTAGTGGAGTTAAAAATTGGAGAGCATCAAAAATGTTTAAAATACCCAAAAGCCATTTTTTATTGTATTTTTTTACTTTAATGTCTTGAAAACCAACTGCCAG
Organism: Homalodisca vitripennis; assembly: GCF_021130785.1. Classification (NCBI taxonomy): domain Eukaryota; kingdom Metazoa; phylum Arthropoda; class Insecta; order Hemiptera; family Cicadellidae; genus Homalodisca; species Homalodisca vitripennis. Next base: position 9,321 of record NW_025776748.1, read on the forward strand.
ACACATAAATAGATATATCAACATCATATAACTAGAAAAATGGGCTGAAAGTCGTAATTTTAAGGATCTGTATATTTTTATCTGGCACTAATGCTTAAAAAAATATGATTTGAAGAAAATCATTTATATTTTTTGCCCGTTGATACCTTTCCATTAGGACCTCCAACTAAAACTAGCGTGGATGATGATCAATTTCTTCATATATCTATTACAAGAAAAACCAGATTTTGTGCGTATACAGTGCAAATTGACTAACGTGTCCTTGGTTATTATCTCTTGTACTGGTTGAAACCGACGTCCAAAGCATACTGAACTTTGATATCGTCCTCTTTATGAGTTTAATATACTTAATATGTGTAAGAAGCAGTTAATGGAAATATAAAACCGCAACTAATTTACTCAAATTATTTGACTGGAATTATTGCTATTCGAAATAAAGTCAAATGCAAAGCAACTTCATTACTATTTTCCAAGCTTTCAGTTTAACTCACCCGTTATTTAAAGCGTTCCAATGAAGGCTGTTAATTCGATTCCGCGTCCACGAATTGAAAATGCCCGACCCACCTCTGATTGAGGACATTCAATTATTCGTCTCACTCTCACCAAATACGAGTAGATGCATCTCCTATGGTCATTGGTCACACTCATGCAAGGTATCTGACTTGCTTATTTAAATTTTCTTTTCTTAAGTAATCTAAATGTAATGAGTATTAAAATTAATTGAAATTTGAGTCCATTATATAGTAAAAGGTCACATAAACTTTATTTTAGATTAGAGAATATTTTAATACAGAAATATGCCAGCATGTTATAGTTACAACGCTTATTAAAAGGAATTAATAAACGATGTAGAAGTGCGCTAAACCACGTGTCGAAACAGGCTGAGTTTAATTGATAGCAAAATGTTTAATTCATAGCTCATTTCGTTGTTGAGAAATTCTGCAGTGAGATAGAGAAGGTACACTCATACAAAAAATAAGTTTCCACAATAATTAATTATAATCAAGAAACATTATTGTAGAAAAGAATTTTAAAGCAATATTTACAGTATGTAAATGAAGTCTTTCTCAACATATCTTACCATATGATTTATTCAGATTTGTCCTCATTAAATTGGGTTTCATCTAAATGTTTAAATAATAAAAGTCATCAATTAAGTCATTATAAAATTATGTAAGTTTTAGGATAGTTAGGCTACATGTAAAAACATGTTACATATTAGAATCACTTACACGTATGTTGTTTTAGTTTGATTACAAATTTATTTATTCATTTATTTTCTCATCATTTGCATGATCACTGTCCGCTTTCATAACATGCATTTCATCATGCAAGGACGATTTGAACCACTCGACTGATGAAAGGATATAATTGCATCTTAACCAACCGTATATAAATCATAACTAATTGCGTTAAATATTTACAAATATTCCTATACAACTAGTAAGCTTTACGATGCTTTTTCCTCCCCAGCCAAGACATCAATAAATAAATTTACCAGTGCCGTGCATTTTCTGTATCATTATGAAACCATACCATACCTTGGCATACTTTGTCTATCATTAAAAAAAGAATAATTCTCTGCAATAGTAGATTTTTCTACATTTTACATTCTACAAGTCCTGGGGAAATTGAGCTGGGTCCCAACTGCTGGACACTTTGAAGAGAATTTACTTTTGATAAAGGATGAACTTAATTTATGTTTCAGGTTTTCGGAAATTCCCAAGTTTCTAATAAATTATTCAAAAGATGTGTAAAAGCTTTTAGCGCATACGCACTTCCAGCTTTGAGCATCTCGATGAAAGGACCGCCATTGCCAACTGCTCTGCCTTTAATTTCACTCATTGTTGTTTTGTGATTTTCTTCTGTTCAAGGGGAACAAATTAAATACCATCCACTCACATTTCTTCAATCCCTGATTTATCATGTCTCTACTTCCTTTACAATCTTCCCCAATTTGATAAAGAACTTGTTTGTGAGATCAATATTTAGATATTTTTTTATGTTTCTCGTTTATTAAACGCCATAGATTTTAAACATTCAGAGCTTTTTTGAATTATCATAGATACTAAGCTTCTCGGTTGAATAATTTTCTTTGTTCCCTATTTTAGGGAGTTTAATTCGTTCCTAATTTGGAACTTTGGTACAATAAGGTTGCAAGTAAAAACTTAAATAGCTATTTTTTTACTCCATTTTTGTTATATAAACAAAAACAAGTTACAGATAAAACTACATATGATTTAAAACTAAACTTTTTAGACTCAAAACATTTGCTCTGGTGAAGGAATGATCGAAAGCTTCAACAACAATATAAAGTCATTGTCAATAAAATGTAAAAAAACACTCATTTATTATTAAAAGTATAACTCAAAGCGTAACCTATTGAAGCAAAAAGTGAACTTACTTTGAAAGTATTACGTAATTATTGCTTTTAAATTGTATAGTATAAATTGCTTTGAACAAATATATTTAATTTATTCAACGGAACAACAAATCGAATAACAGTACAATGTAAGTACTATTGTTTGATTTATTAATAACACAATTTAAAATTTTGTTACAAGTAAATATTTTTTAATTTTTTCTAATTATATTTAACTATATAAAAAGTAAATAAAGAATTGTGCTGATTTATTCTCCAAATATTTAACATTATGTTTAAAATTGTTTTAAATTAAATGATAAAATTAATACATTATTTAGTTTAAAAATACTTTTGAGTTTTAACTGATTACATTTTATTATGTGTTATACGTTAATTTAACCATGAAAAATAAATCATTTGAATTTGAATTGGATGATATAGTTTTCATAGGAATTATACGAGGTATTCATATATTTTCAATTACAATTTATTGGAATCACATTACACACATACAGCACTAACGGTCTCAGTAAAATTGAGCTTCGATATGTGATTATCATTTATTAAAGAAAATAATGAAGTTAAACCAGCAATAATTCGATAGTAATTTAGTAGTATGGCTACTGTAAATCATTTTAAGACCACTGTTATTGTACCTCTAGATTTATGTTTAATCATTGATATTCATTTAATTACAGTTATTTTAAGATGAATGCAATAACTGAAAAGATCTGATTACGAAGGTAACAGGTGTTCTCTCTCTTTTTCACACTCATCTGATAACAAAGTGGCCAAAGTCGTATCAGAGTTTCGACACAGAAAGTAATTAATATTATTATATTCAGTTCAGGCTTGTCATGCTACGCCAGGTAAACGTATGTATAAACCACAATCATTTTAACAAACGTTTTTAATTAATGATCTTTTAACACACCGTAACTTTATAATTAGTGACAAAAATTACATTTATATTTCTGTAATTAGGAGGCAGAACATTATCACTAAACAAGGAAAGAACAACATATTGCAATAAAAAATGCGGATAATAGGTTATTGTACACATAACGCTGCTATGGTGGGAAATTTGATTCAATATGAATGTTGAGTTCCATATAACGTGCCCATTTGAGCACCTGATGGATACAATGGGAATACCTATTTATATACATTACAATATATATTTTTATATTTTATAGTCCAACCGTCTGTGATCCGATCTCCTTTTATGTTTTATTATGCCCGTCCTCATGGGCCACTGGCCTGTGCGAGGATCTTATCAAACAGAATAAGGGGGAGAGTCGATACAAGATCGATGGTACTGATAAAAAGTGCAAGGGTCACAGACAGGATTCTAACCTGCGCTATCACTAACTCAGACTCAAAATCCAACGTCTTAGACCGCTTGGCCATCGGCACTCCCAATGATATCAAAACTATATAATAATTCGTTTTAAGCTTTTATTTCTCATCTATATGTTTTGAATCTCTTCAGATGATCATGACTCCAGATTCCAGGATTCAAGTCTGTGACGGCGTCAGATTGCAGACGCTGCACTAAGAAAAAGTTGAATTGGAGCTGAACTCAACATTAACAGGCTACTCTAGCCTCAAATCATTCAAAAGATCTGATACCTAAGGATGGCACGCAACAAGCCTTAGTTATTAAATTCCATTTTACAGAATGCAGTTTTTAATATAATTTTTAATATGGTGATACTTCTTTTGTGGATATGCATAAAACTCTACTGTAGAAGAGGGTTGCTTCACCGTGCTTTGGGATCGTCATCGTAGTGCACTCAATTGTGCACTTGATGAGATAATGAGAATATCTCTTCGCCTAAATGGCACAAACTTTTATAGTCTGTGGGTCTCTCATGTCGAAACGATGGGGGGAGGGTTTCGTTTTAAACTTCTTCGTTCTTCGTCACTATGTCTGGATCCCTTCAGACGAACATTTCAGATTGCAGGAGTCAAGTCTCAGATCTCAGATGCTGCACGTAAGAGGAAGGTGAACTGGAGCTAGACCCATCATTCGGTACAGTATTTTGATACAAAAACATATGTGACTATATCCTCTTGGTGACATGTTTCTTTCTGTGATAGTTGAGGACGTGTTCATTTTAACCTAAATGTCTGTTGCTTATGACCCACTAAATATCTAGATGTTATCCCAGCACGCCGCCCACAATCTCTGTCGCGATTTGACCTCAAGGGAGGTCACGTGACCTGTCTGTTCTTCAGACTTACGTAACGCGACTTTGTATTGTTCATTATTGGGATCTTTATTCTCAGTCATATTTTGATCGAGCTACATATCGTAAGATTTTAAAGATTTTTAAAAGGTAAAAGTACGAGGGTGATATATTATATGGCACAAAATTATACGTTCATTTCGGAAACTAGAGCTACCTGAAGGGCATTTTCAGATGCAACTTATAATGTCCTTTTTCAACTTTGTAGGCAAGTAGGATATTTAGGTATCTGCACAACATGCTCGGACAACCCCACACCTCCCAACCCAAGCTAATGCAACGTAAGATCTTCATACAACACTGATTATATAAAAAAACTATGAATATTAACGCTTCTTAGACAACATATTCAGAAGAAAACATTTGTCCCCTTTTATATCATATTTGAGTTAACATATTTGAAGACGTTAAAAATAACAAATGCATTATTACTGTAGGTTTATTCACAGCCACTGTTATAGCTCTTTGAATTGAATTACTTGAACAGTGAGTGTACGAGAGATTTATCAACTGTAAGTACAATAAAACTAAGCCTACTAAATAGGGTGTCCCGCGACTCTCTGGACAAAGGTATATCACATTAATGCTCAGGTCAAGACAAGCACATATCACTATACCGAAATGGGTTTCCGGTGCTTTTCCATTTGTGTGACTGTAAAATAAAGTTTAATTTCTTTAAAAAATTACAATATACCAAATATGAGTCAAATATTTATTTATGGTCATAATGCCATTTACTACATAATACATATTTTGATATATTAAATACTTTTATAATAGCAGCCATTAAAATTTTAAGCTTTTAATATTGCAAAAACAAACAGATGAATTACAAGAATAGAATAGGGAAATTTAATAAAAAATTTAATAACACCAAAATTATTTAAATTTAACTATAAATAACTGATTTAGAACAGATTTACTGTGACAATGCACCGTCCACATTGAGGTCCTCAGCGGATATGCAACAGTACAAAAACAGAATAAACAGCAGCTCCAGAATATCCGATGCCTAATCGGGATGTCATGGACTGTCAAACCCAGGATTACTGTAGAGCTCTAATAATTCGCCATTTCCCGCCACTACCATTTCATCCCATTGTATTCTCTAGCTAATTATATACAGTTGGCTCTATTAAAGCAATTCATCATCCTCTATTCTCATAACACAATAACTATACTTCTAAAAATTCTCAAAGCTGATTCATATAAATTAGTGATATAGAGTTACTACATGATTTTTTTAGAATTAAACTTTAATGCTAAATAAAACGCATCAACGTTCCCGTGTTTCATACAAAATAATTGTAAATTTGAACCTCAATATTAAAAATGTTTCAATTTTAATATAAATTATTATATCATTTTAACTATTCATACTTTTTTTCACTGACTCTGTTGGTTTTTTAAATTTTTGCTATTTCACTTGTTGTTTTACTTGCTTTTACATAGTATCTTAGATACAGTTCTTTTATCCTGTGGTAGTTAATAGCATTATAATTCTCTTATCAGTATTATATATATATATATATATATATATATATATATATATATATGTATATTAACACTTTTTCAATAAACATTGAATCACAAAAAGTACTTGCTCCGCCGGGACTCGTACCCGGATCTCTCACTTGCCGGTGAATGTGCTACCATTACATGTATATATATATATATATATATATATATATATATATATATATACATGTAATGGTATATATTCATGTAATCTCAAATATATATTCTTGTAATCTTACTATACTATATACAGAGATGACTAGGTCCATTTTAGCGAAATATATTCCGGCCCGAGCTCGAAAACGTCGAAACAACTAGCTTCTAGCAGCAGTCACCTATGACATTATATTGGTTTTTACTCAAGTTCCATTCTATCAGATCAGAAAACAGAATTTTCCGGAGATTTGCTATCGTTCAGTGATACAAAACATCAGTAACACTCCGTTTCGAGATGTGCAATCTAATCTCTCTTTCAGGTAAATAACTCCATATAAGTTATAATAAATTTATCTGAAGAAGAAGATATCAGATTGTAGATCTCGAAACTTAGTTTTTCTGATTGTTTGTATCACTGAACGATTGAAAATGTCCAGAAAATCCTGTTTCCAAAACAATAAATCCATTTTCAAAAGCAAAGTTGAAACAAAGTATCTAGTTCTAGGTCGTTCTAAATAATAATACTACTGAGTATCGAATTTTATTATGTGATGGAAGCAGTCAAGTTAATAAACAATATTAAGTTTGGACACAAAAAGCCACAAAGATCAGAAGAGTCTGGTTCAGCTCGCTGATCCTCGGCTCTTTAAAGTTTAGTGACTGGAAACCCGTTGACAAAGGCGGCCAAATAAACACTGTCTGTGCAACTTTGATGTTCACGTCACAGCTTCATTGCTCTGTTAACTGTTGACCACGGCTAGCTGCTTCGTAACTAGTTACATCTGAAAAGAGACGAGTCCTCAATAATCTTTTAATTAGAAACATAATAAAATAAAAAATTGAAATATGAGGATTATATTACTCAAAGGATGGAAAAATTCTATTTCTATCTGTCTGTCCGCATGGTATCTTGAGAACGAAATGACCTCAAAGTTAAATGAAGCTTTATTTATGTATATTTAAAATCGAGTTCAATGATATTGTATGTCACATCATGGGATTTGGTTGAGCGTTATAAAACACTTTTACATCGATCTTAGGAGTGATCTTGATGGAAACGAGAAAATCACAGAATAAACAAATTTGTGAACAAACATAGTGTAGATATATTACATTGACGTAGGACAAATGTAGCCTTACTACCTGTAAGGCATCGCGATAAATATTTGCATAAAACTTCATTTACTTATAAACAAGAATAAGTTCTATGTTTTCGCATGCCCATCCACCAAATATGGCTGTAAGTCATTAATGCCTATTAGGCTTCCATAAGTTTTCTTTTTTCTGTCAGAGCAATGTAAATTTCTTTTCTATATGGCTGTCCGTCCAACCACAGGACATCTCAAGAACGAATTGAGATACGGTCTTCAAAGTTTGCATGCAATCTCTGGGAAGTTTGCTACACAAAACGTTTTGGGACGAACTCTTACCTCATATATTTTGAAGTATAAATTCATTACATATAATTATTCTATTTCATTTATCCCAAATAAAGTAAGCACATAGTGATTGGAAAAATATTTATTTTCGTGTTGCCTATTTAACAAACTCTCATACGAGTAAAATTATGAAAAGTTTAATGTTCATATTTTGGGGAAGTTAAATAAGATTTAGATCCTTTTACGTATACCCTGAATCTTTTAGATGAAGGTTTATGCTGAAACACTGTTAGAGACAGAATACGCAATTCATCATTTCTAAATTCATGTAATTCACGAGTCGCATGTATGAATTCACGTTATGTGAACGAAATATAAAATGTTTCTAAAGTTATCTGTGTTTAATATGAACGCAAGGTTTCCAAAACTCTAGAGGAAGAAAGGAGAAGTTTCGGAGATATTCTAACAAATCTCAAATATTGTTCATGAGTCTTGAGTTCTCTGCAGATCTGAATGTTACATCGTCGAAGCCCGTAATCGTATACCAAGCAACGATGTCATACGCAGCTTGTATAAAAAATTTGGTGAACCACGTATGAAGTACAAAGTTACTCTTAATTTGCAAATAAAACATATGTACTGCTATATATATTTTGCTATTTCACTTGATATCTTACTTGATTTTACACAGTATCTTAGAGACAGTTTTTTTTATCCTGTGGTAGTTTATACGATATTAATTCTTTTATCAGTGTTGTATTAACACATGTATACTAACTTTGCAAAACAAATAACATTATTTTCTTGTGACAAAGTGAGTAGACTTTTATTAAAATTAACACTGCTACGAATCCCAACTTAACGAACTAAAATATGAAAGAATTATTTGGCAAGAAATCTCGAGGAAGATTGCAATTATGGTCTTAAAATTTTGCATGAAACTTCATTTCTACGTACACAAGAATAATTTATACGATGTTGCATGTCAAACCGTATAATTTGGCTGAGCGTCACCAAACCCTACCACTCAGTAGTATGGCTTAATTTCTCAGACTGGTTGGGTGACTTAAACATTTCTTTTCTTCCTATCTGCCTGTCCACAGGAAATTACGAAAATGAAAATACGCTGTATACTTCTAATTTTCCATGCAACCTTAGTGAATACCATTACGTGAAACGTGTTATGGCGTAGTCGAACCTTTTTATTATGTCATGTCTTTTCTAATGACGCTAAGTGTGAGATATAACCATTATCATTCCGCTTCAATAGTTCCATATTAGTATGTGTAAAACTGAGAAACAATCAGTTGAACCAAATTTTTTGTAAATTGCAATAACAAAGAAATTTTTGCAATTACGAATACAGCACTATTTATAGCAATTTTGAGAGAGTTACGACAAATTCTAATCCATATAAATCATTAATGTACTGTTTTATAAAAATAGCTCTCCTGCATTTTCTTAGAAATAAAATTTTAAAATCCATAATCTGATAGCAGTAAAAAAAAGAGCACTGACAAAGACCCTCCTATAAATACGGCTGTTTTACTCAAACCTAACAATTTTCATGTAAATAATTTATTGAGCTCTTAAAATTACCGCATAAACGTGTGTCAATACCAATGACACAATGACACACTAAATTTTTGCATAATGTGCAAATGTTTCTTTACATTTTTTATTAATATAATTGCTCGAGATAGGGTTTATATGAGTAATAAAAGGTATGCCTGTCTTACAAAATCTATTGCTGCTCTGCTTTCATGGAACACTCGAGTTCAATATTTCATCTTTATAGTTTACTGAGGAATGAGAAGTAAATATTTTTATGTGGCTATTCTTTATCTTATCCAGTAAATATTCTTTTACGTTTTAATAATTGTGAAAAATGTTTAATACAATATGGTTTCACTTAAAATGTTATTGTAACACTTAGTTTCGACACAATTTAAATGCAGTCGCAATCAGTAATAAGGAGAAATAAGTATACTCTAACTTACATAACCATACTTATAACCAAAAAATAGATTTCCAATTAAGTTGATTTCAGTACTTAGATGCCCTCTCTGAATCTTTGTTTCTAATAAAATTATGATTTCACATATAAGATCCGCGCCTACTTTTTAATGTATCTCGCGTAATGAGTTAAAAATTTTAATGTAATAAAATAGAAAGGCGTATACCTCTTCGTAAGAGGCTTAAGTACGAAATTAGAGTAGCTCAACCTTGGATATGAAAGCACAACAAATATTGTGTTCCTTAAGCTTAGTGAAGTTTTAATAAAAGGTTCCATTTTCTACAAGAAGCTCTAGAGATGAACACTGCTGCAAGAGTGCGACTGAGCTAGGCATTGTATACTTTGACAATTGTCAATGTCAGTATTGTGTCTAGCAGCTGCAGCAGCAGACGTAGCTTATCCTGGACAATAACCGAACTAAGTACGTCACGGATCTCAACCGACTTTTCCAGTTTATAACGTTCTTTTTTCTGTAAGTCTATTAAAATTTATAAATCTAATATATTTTAGACGTTAACTCTGTATCTGATATAAGTACTCACAAGAGTATTATAAATATAAAATCGTTTGTTAGTTTTCAGTATTAATATATATAGGATTAATATATATATAAGGATCAAGTTCTGTTTGATCCTTTTTATCGGTCAAATATTGAACTTACTGTAGTATAGAGAATAATTATACCGGAATGTTTATTCAGTAAAAGACTAACTAATGAAAGAACTGACCAGACTTATCATGTCTTGTTGACAATGCACTGTAAATGAATAAATACCAGTTTTTTGAACCTTAACAAAACTGTCCTCCCTAAAGCCACATATACACATGTGGGAACAAGTAAAACAAGTAAAAGTGTTCGTAACAAAATAAAACAGATATAATTAGGACAGTAGTGCAAAGACCCTTCTGTGGCCATCAATGGCTATCGCGTATTCCTTAGGAACTTGTCATGATGGGATGGGTTGATTAAATGTTGAAATTTTCTAGTGTCTGGAATCCTCTGATAGACGTTGTACTAAGAAGAAGGTGAACTGAAGCTAAAACTTAACATCGCGTATTTTGTAGAATGTATTTCGTGGATCATCATTTTTCACTTTCAATAAATGTTATTAATGCCTTTTTATTTAAACAAATATAATGTCATTTCATATATAATATCACAAAAAACTGTCTAAAACATTTCTAATTAATGCTAAATACTAGCTAATTCAGTTTTTTTCCACGTGATCTCTTGTCAGCTTGAATATAACTGGAAATACACGATCTCTATTCAGACGTAAAAACCTGAACAGTGTCTTAACACTATTCCAATATTATTAACGAAAACAATGCCTCATTAATTCCGTTACGGCACTCCAGCACTGACTGCATCTTTGCAAAACAGCCTAAAGACGAGTTTTGTTCCGCCAATAAAATATTCCCAGCTTAAAGCTGACATCCTATTGGCTTCATCATTATCATTATCTCTTATATCCGCTTGTCTCGGGACGTGATTTAAAATTTACTTCATCGCCCGAAACCCAATATCAATAGCCTCATGGCAACATAAAATACAAAAGCGTTTATTAATCTAATTTTGCTGCCTTCATGAAGATATTAAAAAGACAATTTTATCAAAATCCCTACATCTCACTCCGGCAACAATAAAAAACAAAGGGTTCTCAGCAACCCGTGTAATATAATGGCGGAAACTCCTACCCTCATCCATAATCCAGTATCACCCCAACCCCCCCTCACCTTGAATATCAACTTAGAGGTTTCTGGCAAGCGCACATTGGAAACATACCAGCTTCACCCGAATCCTTAAATTATCAGGCGATATAAGCATGAAGTTATATCCAAAAATACTGAAACCTATAAGTTTTTTACGAAACCCTGTATTGTCAGCCTCGTGACGATATAATCATAAGGTTTTCTTAAAATCCTATGTAACAATATTGAAAGCTCGCCAAATTCAATAAAAACCCGTTTAACTTATATTATTAACCTTATGACGATATAAGTATTTTGGTTTTCTAACAATCCTATATCTAAGAATATTGGTCACTAAAAATATGTATTTGCTTATAACAGAACTTTATGATGATTTTATTCGTTAAAGAAACATTTGTTCTTCAATGAAAAATTGTATGTTGATTTTAAATACTTTTTTTCTTCTATACAAGATTGTAAAGTTAATTTTGCATTTCCTCAGTTCATTTTACTAATAGTTTTGTATAAAACTTACTTGTACTGTCAAAATTGAACGTATTCGATTTGTTTTAATGCAGACCGGAAAACACATCATTTTATCACCGTAATCATTATTTATCATACTATGGTAATCTCAAAGCAATATCTGCATCATCTCACTTCCTACTAAAAATTCTTATCTGATCTTTTGTCCTCTTCTTATGTACAAGACGTGTGCAATTGAGAAAACCATTTCTGTCTCGAAAGAAATGGGATTTCCAAGGGAATCTAGTGTCATGTTAGGCTATGCATGGCAAACCGGAGCCATTACATTCTCAATCCTCAGCGATCGGTTTGGGAATTGAAGTGGTGTATAGAATACGAAATTATATGTTTACTAAATTTGGCCTCCAGTATTTCATATATGTAAAACAACATTTGAAGTAATGTTATGTGAACAAAAATAAACTTAAAAATAAAATAGATATTGTCAAACTGTCTCAGACCTCTAATCCCAAATTACTAGTTGAAATGTGTTCAAAAATTATCATGGCTTTAATCATGCAAAGCAATTTATTTGTACATAAGCAAGGTAGGGGCTCGCCACCATGTCGCGTAACGTAATAGGCTTCATTGAGGTTACATGCAAAATTTCAATTCTGTAGCTCACTTTACTTACAAATGTATTTATATTACGATTTTATCGTTATCATGGTTATTCACAAGACAACTTTATAATTGTTCACTCACACTCAGCCAAATTTCATAGAATAACATGCAATATCAGATGACGATGCAATATGACGATATAGATGTATTGAAATGAAGCTTCATGCAAAATTTCAAATCATGAGGTCAGGTCTTTCTCAAGATATCGTGGGAGCAAGGAAACATACAAACAGAAATCATATTTTTATGCCCCTCAAGTAATAGGCTCCGCTAACGCTCAGCGAATAAACTAACTTGCATTGCGTATAATAATCAACGATTAAATCAATTCATTCCTATTTGGATTTTTCCACTAGAACTTACCGTATATGTGTGTTCTTTTATCTATAAATCAAAGGCTGTGAGAGTGTAAAAGCCCAGCGGAGGGCAAAATCAATTTACCGTGAAGGTCGGGGGTTGACCGATATGGCCGATATATATACTTAGCGAAGAGTTGAATGGATTGTGTATAACTCTCGCGTCATATATACAGTTTATTCTGGAATAAAAATTAACCCTAGTAATGATTTTTAATGTTACAATCTGTGAAAAATATGCTTAAAGAAAACATTTTTTATTCATAATTTGACCCTGTTGGCACCCTCCTATTTTGAACTCCGCCAAAATTAGCGCAGAAGATGAACAATTTGTTTTTTGGGGGAAATTTATCTATCTATAGCAAGAGAAAAAAGCGGGTTCTGCGCCTATACAATGCAAATTAGCACTAGACTTTGAACTGTTAAACGGATTTAATAGCACCCTAGTAATACATTTGTAAAATTATATGGAAAAAATAAATATTTATGTTTTCAAATTATTTGTAATTTTGATAATAATTTGACAAAGGTTTTCAATTTCTACCTAGGTTTTAGAATGTGCGATCACGAATGCCTGACAAATATGACAAACCTATCTAATTCTAACTCCTTAGCAATAATTCTAAGCTTTGAAGGCACAATCTAGCCACTGAATGAATAAAATCTATATTTTTCAAGATAAAAAAGGTGGCTTTCCTTTGTATTTGTTTATATGAATTTATTTCTATTGAAAGTAAATTGTAAATGACTCTAGCTACTAGTGCCAACAATATAATTTTAAGTCTATTTTTTGAAATTAAATCCTGTTATAGTAGAGGCAATTTCTAGTAAGACACATTAAGGTTACAACGAAATGTATGAATTATGTTATATTTTTGTATAATACAATTTAAAAATTACGAAATTATTGGGATTTTATTTTTATAACGCATATTTTATAATTGACATTGTATTATATAAAAATATGAAGATAATTAAAGTGTATTGCAAGTTAACAAGCTTTTCTACAGTAGTCTTCTAACTTTCTTACAATTTAAATCCCAGCTATTTCATCCGCTTCTACACAGAAACTAATAAAACATTTCAACAATGCAGTCTGTGAGATAGTTTTCTGTACTTCTTTCAGTTGTTTGAGACTCTATTTTCTTATAAATATGGAACGTACTTAATTTAGTTTTATAAAAATATATTTCCTATTTGTTTGCACATACAGCAGAAGAGGTTCTGGCATCCCGCCATTGAAGTTTTTACTCGAGAGTTATATTTCTGCTCTTGGTCCCCAAGCGAAGAGTTGAATGGATTGTGTATAACTCTCGCGTCGTTTGCTAAAGCAATACATTCTTTAATTATTTAATCAGTTATTTTTACTAACTCCATTATCATTTCCGTTACTATCCATTCTTTATGCTCATTTATATAATATTTAAGTACTTACAATCCATTATGTGTAAAAATTACACAATATCTTTTGTTCACTTATATATAACTGTTTTCTTACAAAAGCATAATTTAACGTATGATAAAATACAAACACGGATACTAAGTCAATTAAATAGTAATTATTAACAATCATTAAATATAAATTTTATTATAAAAAATTTAACTATATATGACACTTGATATGAATATTTTGAGAACAGTTCTATATTATGTTATTGTTTAAATGAGGACAGGTCTATTTTAACACGAAATTAGTCATAATTAATTAATGGTCAGAGTATGCTAAGGTGAGTGTAAACATGAAAATATATGTGTTTTTATGGACACACAATAATTGTATTTAACACTCAATTCGTTAATTGCCAGTAATATAATGTGCTTGGGCAATCGTCAAGAGACATTACTGTAATCTACGCATGGTTTTTACAGTAAAATAATGATGAAAAATAAATAGGTACTGTTATATACATCATAAATTAAATTTATGATCATAGTCTGTACTATATGTTTCAATATGTAATCTAAAACAAGAATATTGGTTAAGTTCATCCATAAATTCCCTGTAATCGCAAAATTGCTCAAACAGGGCGTAAGGAGTCGAGAAGATATACTAAATAATATATTCTGTAACAACATATCTATTTTTACATATTTATTTATAAAGTTTATATTTTTATTCGTACATAAGACCAGGTTATTTATGTTTTGTAATACTGGAGTAATTATAAGTAACGTTATCAGCGTCAATGAAAAATTTAGGGATTTTTCTTGTAAAAGGAAATATATCGAAGGACATATATATACGGGAACGTCAGGATATTATTTTGTCATATATTTTTGCGCATGATTGATTTAATTTGAAAATAGCCCTTAAAGGTATTTTCTACTAACGAAATATATATTGAGTTGTTGTGTTCTCAGATCACCATATTGGATATTCTTAACTTAATAGGGATAAAAACAGACATAATAAGTGAGCAAAATGAATTTCTTTGCTATTAAAGATGACATTTAATACTGTAACGTGTCTATAGTAAGGTTATCTTCTATAAACCAATTACAACTATTTTTGTTTTAGTATAAGAGCGATCAATTGTGTTCTGAACTAATAACCCTTTATTTTAAGAATGCACAAGTTCCAACGGAATTCAATAATTAAACTCAGTATAAAATAATAGTAATTTTAATAAATTTTAAAATCAATAATACAGCAACGCCAAGCTATCTTTTTACTTTAAATTTATTCTCAATTATGTCATACTTTTAACCCATCAATAGTTCACAAGTCCAGTCTTAAAATTAACAATCAATCAATCATTCAATAATTGTGTCCTTCAAGTTCTCAGTGCTAATTTTTTCAACACAAACTCAAAATAAAAATCTTCATTAAACTTCAAAATAAAATAATCTTCTTCAAATATAAAATAAAAAAATAATAAAATAAGACTTCTTCTCAAAATAAAAATCAAAAAAATTAAGGTAATATTAATATTTATTATATGAACCAAGACAAATTCCACCAGTCAAACTCAAAATTGTATCAATTTCAAACTACTTATTTTCTGTAAATTTCCAATTTTCAAATTATTGAATTATCCAGAATTGTTCGCTTGGCTTTGAATGTTAAATTTATCAACTTGTTAAAATGTATATAGAATCTCTGAACATTAAATAAATTTTCTTTTTAGTAGGCTATTCCTGATTAAACCAAATTGAACAGGAAAATATCATCAAGTAATTTTCTATTTCAATATTAAATTCTAACTTTCACAGTACCTCACACATCTGCTGAAGACTTCACCAAGTAACCAAAATAACTATTATAGATTAATTAATTTGAACTTGAGACTTTAAATTTTGAAAAGAAATTTTAATCTTAAACTCAACCTTCTTCCCGAAAAATCAATACGGCAAGAGTAGGCTATCACTTTACACGAGTTCTCTCTCTGAGCACACAGCAAAGAATCTCCTGAAAAACGTGGTTGAAGCCACCGGAACGATCTACAAGTCCCTCCCACCATCTAATCAACCTAACATTGGCCAATCAAAATTGAGCAAACGCAATGTCTGAATTGGATGGTACCTATCCAACCCAGACCTGTAACCTATGCTCAATACCTAGATACAAAAGGAAGCTTCTAGCATTCCTCGAACCCGAACTGACAAGAAAATCAGCACTGCTGGAAGGATCACAATCTTACAATTCACCTACTATATTAATTCATAATTCTCTTAATAAAAATATAAAGATTCCTATAAATAATTAAATAATATAGGAAGCATCCTATAAATATGTAATTCACAAATAAGCAGCAATATATATATATATATATATATATATATATATATATATATATATATAAGTAGATAATAATATGGGGTTCCTGGCGCACTTTCGGAGCCGACCGAAAAGCAATGTAAAATACTGTTCAATGTACCATAAAGGAAGCTGAGAAACACAGCAAATCTCAATGAAAAATTAACCGAATCTACAGTCGTTCGTCTCCAAAAGCGATCGGTACATTACTATCTACTCTGTGGAATGAAAAATTAACCAAATCTACAGCTGTTTGCTTCTACTTTCTTAAGCTGTGCTTTGTAAAATGTTGTCAAATCTGCTACGAATAAAGGAAAAATCTTCAATGACAGTCGAGGTGTGCTACTACAGACCGACCATCACGATAATCGCTTCGCCTGCGTCATATCCGTAGTGATATCACGCCGTGAGAGGCGCAATCGTTGGTTTACAAGCACCATTTAGTTAAATAAATTTTTCTATCTAAATGGAGCGCGAAAAAATATCATGTCCGTTCTGCAAAAAAGAAATTTTAAGAAAAAACTATGATCGCCATTATAATTCTAAAAGTCACGAAAAAAACAAGCAAATTTACGATAATGAACTAAATTATTTAAGACAATGGGCTAGAGAAAATAAAATTGCCGATCACGAAAACATGTTTAATATTGAGAAATTACGTGAATTAAAGAGAAATTTCAAAGTTGAAAAGAAAAATCTCGACCTATTTAATGATGAAAAACTTCATTCAATAGCTGAAAAGTTGGCTATCGGTACTAACGATAAAACCAAGTCTGAAATGATCGAAGAAATTGATAAAACTCTTAAAGTAAAATCCGAAAATATCATTGATGTAGAAGTTTTATCCTCAATACACGGTCTTTTCAAGCAATACATTTTAACAAACTTGAACGACAATTCCATGTCAATTTACAAATATCTTTCAATTATGCGGTCAGAAATTAAAAGTTTAATCGAGAAATTTCAAGAAAATGTTAAAAATATGAAGGGCTATCTCTCTTTGGAATGTGAATACGAACGAACTTTAGTGAATGGTGAACCGCAAACATGTCTAATGTATTTTACTATCAAAGCAGACGAAATCTTTGACGTAAACGACTTTATTACTAAGCAATTTAATAAATTAACACATCGAGAACAAACGAATAATCCAAATAAAGGTTCCGGATGGACATTTAAAAGTTGTAAACAACTAGTTTTGAGCCTTAAGAAACACGAAATGATGAATGCAGGATCATACATCGATTTACCAAAGAATATCAAAGATAAAAAAGCTTGTATAAATATAAAAAATAGAGATGATTTTTGCTTTATTTACTCAATAAGATGTGCTATTGAAAAACCAGAAAGAGACTGTGAACGTGTAAAGCAATACGAAAAATTTGTGAATGACGAAATATTTTCAGGTTTTGAGTATCCAATGTCTCTGAAAGATATACAAATATTTGAAAAACGAAGCTACAATTCCAAGTATAAGTATCCAACAATGTCTATCAATGTCTACAGTTTTGATGAAAATATTAACATTGTTCCGTTACAAATTTCTGAAAAATATGACGCTGAAACAAACATTGATTTATTGTATGTTAAACAAGATGATAAATCTCATTATGTTTTGATAACCGATTTAAATAAGCTTGTTTCTTCGCAGTTGTCTAAACATAAAGAAAGAAAATTTTTGTGTAGAAGATGTTTAAGCCATTTTTACAAATCTGGAGATTTAACAGATCACTTAGAAATTTGTAAAAATCATGAAGTTTGTAAGCCAATTATTCCATTTCCAGGTCAAACAACTAAATTTACTAATTATCAAAAGAAATTTAACCATCCGTACGTAATTTATATGGACTTTGAGAGCATATTAGAAAAAATTCCGACATGCAAGAACAATCCACAAAGATCGACTACAATCAAGATTCAGAGGCACATTCCTTATGGTTTTACTCTATATTTAGTGTCGAATGTGACCAATCGCATGTACAAACCGATATGTTATCGTGCCAAAAATGAAGAAGATTTGAAAAACGTCCCGACAAAATTGTTTGAAGAACTCAATAAATTATCGAAATACATAGCGAAAAAATATAATTCTAAGAAACATGAAACCTATGAAATTGACAGAAGAAGAAGAAATTTCTTATCAAAATTCAAACGTTTGTCATATCTGTGAATGGTCTGCTTATGATGTTGGGTCAATTCAGTATGGTTTTACTCCTGATAGTTGGAAAGATAAGAGTTATAATAAAGTGAGAGATCATTGTCATTTAACCGGCAAGTTTCGAGGCGCAGCTCATGCATGTTGCAATCTAAATTTGAAATTTCCTCAGAATATTCCCGTTTTCTGCCACAATATGTCAAATTACGATACTCATTTGTACATAAAAGAATTGGCTAAACAATATGGAAATGTTGATTTGATTGCAAACACCGATGAAAAATATATAAATTATTCTGTAAATTCTGGATATGGCTATGAATTCGAAGGTGATAAGCCAAGAAAATTCATCAAGTTTTCGTTTGTAGACACGTTCAGATTCATGGCCTCGTCTATAGAAAAGTTAGCTAAAAATCTAAAGAGAGAAGACTTCAAACATACAAATCATTTTATACAAGATGGAAGAATATTGAATGAGATAATAGAAAGACAGCCAAATGACGACGACGAGATTTTTAAAATTCTATCTGGAAAAGGAATATTTCCCTATGAATTTATCGACAGTATTGAAAAACTTGATTACACAGAAGAATTGAGAATTCAAGATTTCTATTCACTTTTGACAGATGAGAGCATATCTGAGAAAGATTTTCAACACTACTTAAATGTTTGGAACAAATTAAAAGAGAAAAATCTTGGAAATTACTCTGATTTGTACAATATCCAAGATGTTTTATTGCTTGCTGATATATTCGAAAATTTCAGAAACATTTGCCTTAATTGTTATAAACTCGATCCGGCACACTATCTAACAGCTCCCAGTCTCGCATGGGACGCAATGTTAAAATTAACGAAAATTGAGCTTCAGCTAATTAACGATTATAATATGTATTTGATGATTGAAAAAGGCATTCGCGGGGGCATTTCTCAGTGTATTAAACGATATGTGAAAGCAAATAACAAATATTTAAAAGATTTTGATAAGACAAAGCCCGAAAACTATTTACTCTATCTCGATGCAAACAACCTTTATGGGTATGGTCTTATGCAAAAACTGCCGTTTAGTGATATCAAGTGGATGGATCCTAAAACGTATACAAAAGAAGAGTGGCAAGAAACAATTTTAGAACTCACTGGCGACGAAGATTATGGCTATATTCTCGAAGTCGATCTTGGATATCCAACAAATTTACACGAACATCACAAGGATTTACCTCTTGCTCCAGAACATTTTAAAAACAAACTTTGCACAACTCTACTGGATAAAACTGAATACGTTGTTCATTCGAGAAATTTGAAGTTCTATTTGGAACAAGGTATGATTTTGAAACATGTGAATAGAGTTATTGCATTCGATCAGAAGCCTTTTATGAAAGAATACATTGATTTTAACACAAACATGAGAACCAAAGCTACAAGCGACTTTGAAAAGGACTTTTATAAGCTGATGAACAACTCAGTGTTTGGAAAATCTATGGAAAATGTGAGAAACAGATGTGATATTAAGCTTGGAAATGAAGAATTTTCAATGAAACAAGCTAAGAAAACAAATTTCAAATGCTTTAACATCTTTGACGACAACTGTATAGCGAGTCACATGTACAAACAAAAGGTTAAATTTAACAAACCGATTTACATAGGATTTTCAGTTCTCGACCTCTCAAAATTGCTAATGTACGAGTTTTATTACAACAAATTAAAGAAGTTTGATCCAGATTTGAATCTGTGTTACATGGATACAGACAGTTATTTTCTAGAATTGAAACGAGATCCTTTTAAAATTATTAAAGAAAATATAGATGACTTTGATACAAGTGATTATCCAAAAGATCATGAATGTTTCACTACTAAAAATAAGAAGGTAATAGGGAAATTCAAAGATGAGTTAAATAGCGAAGTTTTAGAAGAATTTTGTGGTTTAAGGTCTAAGATGTACTCGTACAAATATCTAGATAAAAACCCAGTTAGGTGTAAAGGAATTAAGAGAAGCGTTGTAAATAAAACAATAAATATCGAAAACTTGAAGAGATGTTTGTTCGAAGATAAAGAAGAATTTAGGGAGATGACAGTCATCAAAAGTTATAAACATGAGTTGTACACTGTTACCATAAACAAGCTGGCACTGAACGCTAAAGATGATAAGAGAATTGTCCTAGAAAATAAGATCGATACAGTACCGTATGGCTATAAAAATGAAGCGAATCTGATATATTAGACGAATTAAATAAACTTGGAAACTTTGATATGTAAATGGAAGATGATTTAATTCACTGTCACAAGTGTAAAAAGAAAACGAAAAATATAGATTCAAAAATCGTTCAAACTCAAAATGGATTGTATAGAATTGCTGCAAAATGTTCAAAATGTAAGACAAACAAGAGTAAGTTTATAAAGAATCCAAATCCAAAACCTGTTAAGCAAGAATTGAAGACTAAAGATAAGATAGAGATTGAAGCTCGAGAAATTCATGCACCAGTACGAAAAAAGTTTAAAAAGAGAAAAATTATAACATTAGGAATTGACGATTTATGGGCAGCAGATTTAGTTATAATGTCTAACTATTCAGATCAAAATGATGGATTTAAGTATATGTTAAATGTTATTGATACTTTCTCAAAATATGCTTGGTCAAGAGCTATCAAAAGAAAAAACGGCAAGGATATTTCAAAAGCTTTCGAAGATATAGTAAAAGATGCCATAAGGATCAATCACAAACCTCCTAACCTACTTCATACAGATAAGGGTTTAGAGTTTAAAAATAAAGAATTTAACGATGTTTTGAGGAAATACAACATTAAGATTTATCATACTGAAAACGAAGAGAAATCAAGTATTGTAGAGAGATATAACAGAACTCAAAATGAGAGAATGAAAGTAATTTTTGAGATTAATAAAAACTTTAAATGGATCGATATTCTTCAAAAAATCGTAAACAATTATAACGATACAGTTCACAGCACAATCAAAATGAAACCGAAAGACGTAGATAAGGATGCAGAAAAGGAGTTATTAGAGACCGTTTTCAAGTATGTTCCACCTGAAATTCACACGAAAACTAAATTTAAAGTCAATGATCATGTAAGAATTGTTAGTAAAAAACAAACATTTTCGAACAAATATAAGAACAATTGGTCAAGAGAAATCTTTGTGATTTATCAAATTAATAACACAGATCCTGTAACTTATAGTATAAAAGATTTAAATAATGAAGAAATAACCGGAAAGTTTTATGAATATGAATTGAAGAAGTCAAAACTGTAATATAAATTTTCTATATATAAATGGCGCATCAAAAGAAATGTACAAAGTGCAAAGAATTTAAAGATTTAAATAAATTTTATAAAGATAAAAATAGGAAAGATGGAATGCATTATAATTGCAAAGATTGTGAAAGGGAATATCATAAAGAATTATATGATAAAATAGAAAAATTAACTTTGGAAGATAAAGAATGTCTTAAATGTAAAGAAACTAAAAAAATTTCAGAGTTTAATAGTGATCACTATAGTAGAGATAAGAAAGACTCATATTGTAAAGATTGTGTAAAGAAGAATCTTCATAGATTATATTATGAAGATACTCAATGTGAATGTGGAAGAACTATAAAATGGTTAAATAATTATCAAAAACATTTACAAACCAAATATCATAAGTTAAGAGTTTAACATTTTCATTGTGTAATAATTTTTTCTATTTAAATGGAGTCTCAAAAGAAATGTACAAAGTGTCAAGAAGAGAATAGAAAAGACTGTTATTGTAAGGAATTATATGATAAAATGAACAAATTAACTTTAGAAGAGAAAAAGTGTTACTTTTGTAAAGAAATTAAAAATATTTCTGAATTTAATAACTGGCAGTATAGTAAAGATAGAAAAGATGCTTTTTGCAAAGATTGTGCTAAAAAAATTTTCAGCGAAAGTTATAAAAACGAAATGCCTTGTGAATATGAAAAAAAAATTCTACGATGGTTACCTAGTTATGCTAAACATTTACAAACAAAATATAATAAATCGAGAGTTTTTAGTAAAATTTAGAAACATTTTCATCGTGTAATTTAGATATTCTATAAATCAGTCGAGATTCTGCCATATTTGTAGTAAAATGATTTCCGTTGTATAAAATATTCAAAGATTCTTTCATTTGGTTGTAGAGATTTATACTATTTGGATCTCCTTGTCTTAATAAAATTTCCATTTCTGGGTAATCAATTTCAAGTTCTTTCAATCTTTTCGGTATTTCTCTCTTTTGAGCTCTGATAACGTAATAAGGATATTCCCACATGTGATTCTTCTTAATTAATACAAAAACATGGTGTTTTTTCTTAGCAAAATCTTTACAAACAAGGTCTGGTTTCATTAAGTCAATTTTTACACTTTGTTTTGTGATTATTTCCGTTTTTATTTCATCTTTAATTTGCAAGTGTTTAACTTCGTCCTCTAAATATTTAAGCTTGTTTTCAAGTTTGTACTCACCAAATTTTCTAATGGAGGGTAAAACCTCTTTTGTAACCCACTTTTGAAAGGTTTTTGCTTCTAATTTATTAGATCTTAGTATTAAAGAATAAAATCCAGATTCATTAATGAAAATAGTGTCAGGATGAAGATTTTGAAAGGGTCTATGGCATAGACTCTTGTAATTTATATATTTAAAGGCTATTTTCTCGTCATTATCAATATTATTTATGATAGCTTGTCTAGTATTTTCATATTGTAAAATTTCTGCAACATCTTTAGCCTTAAACCAAATTTCATTATTTTCGTCAACAATCGTGCAAATGTCTTTATTATTGAATGTAAGTTGATTGTTGAGTAGGTCTACAACTGACTCCATTTAGATAGAAAAGAAATTTAACTAGTAATTTTTATTTCAGTATAAAGTCCAGATTCATTGATAAAAACAGGGTCAGGATGAAGATTGTTAAGGGGCCATTCGAATAGCCCCTTGTTTTTTAAGTAAAAATATTGAATTTTGTCATCATCATCAACTCATTTTTATTCCTTTTTCAATCTTAAATATATTGTTGTTTTACTCTCATTATTTAATAAATTTCCCTCAGAGTCTTGTATAGTTAGAACGATTTTTTGAATTCTTTTAATATTTTTTCTAATTGGAATATAATCGATTTCATTCGGTTTTTCACTGATTTTTGATCCATAAGCAACATTTGGGAAAAAAGTGTACAAAATTTCAGATTCTTTGTGTAAATGTTCGGTATGATTTTCAAAACTAGGTTCAACGAGATTGCAGTGCACTTCAATTACATCGAACGGTCTAAATTTTGGCGTTTTATTTCCTAAATATACCTGATTTGGCTCAATAGTTTCTTGAACAAACCCTAACAAATCTACAATAATTGCTGAAAACATTATTCTTACTGGTGATTTTATTTGAATTTTATTAGAGAGATAATTTTTTTGCATTTCAAACTTGTTTTCGTCAAAGTTTAAAGATTTATCTGATTGTTTGAATGTTTTCAGATAATTTTTAAGGGAATTTTTTATTTGATCGAAAGTATAATATCCTTTGTTTAAACCATAGTATTTTGTTATGTTCTTCTCACTAAATCCTATGCAATAAGGAGAACTTTCACTAATATTTATTACAAAATTGTCAGAATAAAAACCGCTTAAACCGATAAAATAATTTGATTCTTCCTCTAAGTGTATAGGATGTTCCAAGTTTAAAACTAATTTAGAGCTTTCTGAAGTCAACTTGAACAGCTTCATTTTCGCAAGCGTTGCTTCAAGATGAAAATCTTCTATTTAAATGGAGAAATTTTTAAAGCAAAAAGATCAGATAAAACTTCAAACGTTTGAAGAAAATAAGAAAGATCAACCAATCAGATTGTTAATTGTTGGTTCAAGTGGATGTGGAAAAACAACTTTATTATTGAATTTTATCTACAATAGGTTGATTCCTTATTCCAATTTGTATGTTTTTAGTAAATCTTTAGAACAAGACGCCTATAAAAAATTACAAGAAAGATTTGAAAATATTGAGAAAAACTTAAACAAAAAAATATCACATTTTTATAATGCTTCCGAGGACATAGTTCCATTAAGCGAATGTAAACCGAATTCTTTAATCGTTTTTGATGATTGTATTTTGGAAAATCAAGACGTTATTAAGGAATATTTCGTAATGTCCCGTCACAAAAATATCTCTTGTATCTATCTTTCTCAATGCTTTTCAAAGGTTGATAAACAAGTTATAAGAAATAATCTGAATATTTTGTGTGTTTTTAAGCAAGATGATCACTATTCGAGAAAGATTTATAACAATTATGTGGGATCTGATATGAGTTTTAACCACTTTATTGAGTTATGTGATAAAATTTGGAAGGAAGACTACGGATTTTTAACTATTAATCTAACTTTGAAGCCTAAAAATGGTAAATATCTGAATAAATTTTCTAATATAAATGCTGCTCAGTGGTCTGACAAATCTACTTGATAAAATATTTGTTACAATTATTTTTATATTATCTTTACTTTTTATTTACATTATGAAAATAACAGAAAAACGGTAAATCTGTTCACGTTCCACGTTCACGTTCATGTTTCACGTTCATGTTTCACGTTCATGTTTCACGTTCGTGTTTACGTTTCACGTTCATGTTTTACGTTCCGTGTTCACGTTTCGTGTTCACGTTTCCACGTTCCACGTTTACGTTTCAAAATTTTCCTAAATAAATGGCGAACGTAACTTCAGAAGAAGCAAAAAAACTTGATCAAATAGAAAAGAAATTAATCAAAGAATTTAAAGAACAGATTCGAATTGATGAAAAAGAACAAGAATTTATTCAAAAAATTAATCAACCTGTAACTTCTGCAATAAAAAATGTTGAGGGCAAAATTGAAAATGTTTTAAGCGATAATCAAAATTTAATGAATTTGGTTCCAGTTGTACGACAATTTGCTGATATTTCGATTCCAGAATCTGAGTTTGAATTGCCAAAATTACCATCTTCAACACCATTTAGACCTCGAATCATTGAAGACTCTACCATAGTTGAACCAATAAGTCCTGGAACAACGGATATAATAATTGGTGAAATTGGTAAAAAATTTCTTCCTAGAGCAAAGGATGATAAATTTGGTTTGTATTGGGACAGAAAAAAGAAAAGTTTTATGATTGGAAATTTGCCCGTGAATTTTGAGCATAATGATATCATTATTAATGAAAAAACATATGAAGGAACTCAAGGTTTATGGAGATTATTAACAGGCACTGATGTTCCAAAAGACGGTTTATATTCTGAAGAAGACTTGAAAAAGTATACTGAAATTTTATGGAAATCTGATTCAATTTACAAAAATAATGATCCATCAACTAAGAAACCAAAGTCAAGTAAAGGTAAAAAATATCTCAATTTGATTAAACCAATTTGGGAAAAAACGAATCGAAGGATCAGGTGTGAGAAAATACAATGATAATAAGATTGAGTACAGATATATCGACGATTTGACAAAACTCGATGGAATTATTAATTATATTTATGCTCAAGAGAAGGCTGGAAACAACAATTTTTTGAACGAAAAGAAAGCGATTAAAGATTTTATTTCGAACAAACTTGATGAAATGATTGAAAAACCTGATGGAATTAAATATTTAAAACGAGTTTTGCCGGCAATAAGTTCATCTATGATTGAGGGTAGTGGACTTTTGAATGATTTTATCAACAATTTACCTTTTGAATTACACGTACCAACTTATCAGTATCTGGGGCCTGGCACAAAACTCGAAAAAAGACTAAAAAGAGGAGATACTGGTATAAATAAATTAGATCAAGCTGCTATGGAACACGATATTTTTTATGCAAAACATAGAGACACAAATTCCAGACATATCGCAGATAAAGTTTTGCAAGATAAGGCAATGGATAGATTTTTATCAAAAGATGCTAGTTTAGGTGAAAGATTTGTGGCGCTTCCAACAGCTGGAGCAATGTTTTTGAAGAGAAAACTAGGAATGGGAATCGAAGAGAACTTGAAATTTTAACTATATAAATGGAGGTGAACGTAAACTTCAGCAAAAATCAGAAAGAAAAAATAAAATCCGCTTTTAAGAAGAAAATACCCGTTAGTATTCAATTTAAAATAGATCAACTAAAAAATGGCGAAGATAAGATATTTTTAACAAATAGACAATACAATAAACTCGAAAAACATAAGAAAAACAATAAAGGAACCAGAATAGAATTTTCTTATAATCAGTTGAAAGAACTCAAAAATGGTGGACTTTTGAAAGATTTATTAGATTTTGGAGAAAATATTCCAGTTGTTAAAAATGTTGTTCCTTATGTTCGTAAAGCTGCTCCAATCGTTAAAAAAGATGTGATTCCTATTGTTCGAAACATTTTAAATTGGTTAGATAAAGAGTTGGAAGATGTTACAGGATCTGGATTAGATGAAAAAACTTTGAATTACGTGATATCAAACATTGAAAAAAAAATTTAAACCTTTAACATTCGGGGAATTGGAAGAAATCTGCAAAAATATTAAACATTTTAGAGGAATCTTCATGAGAGATACATTACCTGAAAAAGTTAAGAAATTTGAATGTGGAATTGTGAATTTAGACTCGATTATGGGAAGTGGAACGCATTGGATTTGTTATTATAAAAATGACAAGAATGCATGTTATTTTGATTCGTATGGAAGAATTGAGGACAAACCACCTATAGAATTGATTAAATATTTGAAAAAATCAAGCGTCTACTACAATGATTCTCAGATTCAAGACTATAAAGATCCCCCAATTTGTGGTCATTTATGTGTTTTTGTGTTGAATGAACTGAGTGATGGTAAAGATTTTAAAGAAGTTGTTAACAAATTATTACTTAATAAATATGGATTCACAAAATATTTTTGACGTATTTGGAACACAAATTATTCAAAATGTAGATAATAGTTTGAATTTTGATAGTTTGAGAAATGAGTTTGATAACAAGTTAGAAAATTTATTACAAAACCTTCCAGATTCAGATATGTTTGCTGTCGAGATTGAAGATTTTAAAGCAGAATATGATAACAAACTTGCAAATTTCATGAGTTCAAATGAAGTTGCTGATAAAATAAAAACATTGGAAAAAGAAGTTGATGATGGTGTAAAAAAATTATTTACCAATTTAATGTCTCATATCGAAAAAGCTGATAAAATTACTGAAGCGATCAAAGTTGAAAAGAATTATGTTAGTTTGGCTAATAAAAAAAGAATTGTCGGTGTTCGACCTGGTATTGACAAACATGATGTTGTTGTTAAAGAACAAATTTTAAAACCTCTAAAATTATCAGAAAACATCGATATTGTTGATTTACATGATCCGAATGTTAAAAATGCCTTAGATTTTAAAGGAAAAAGAATTAGCGGTGTTAGTAAAGGAATTAATCCATTTGATGTTGTTGTAATGATTCAATTAGAAGATCCTATTAAAATGTTTAATGAACTAAAACAAAATTATGAGAATCATAAACAGCATGTTAAAGATTTTACAACAGAAGTCTATGACAAGTTAGAAGCCAGAAATAGAAGATCAGTAGACGAAGTTGGTGAATTACTTGATAAAGTAAATAAACTAGAAGAAAACTTTAATACATATAAAAATAATGTTAATGAATTAGTTGGTGTAACAATTAACAAAATTCTGGAAGATTTTGATACACATTTCAATGAGAAAGTAAACTTTTTTGAAAATTTTGGTACACGTTTCAATGAGAAAGTAACACATAATAATGAATTACTTAAAAGAATAGATGATCAATACTCTTTATATCTCGATAAAGTAAATAAACTAGAAGAAAACTTTAATAAATTTAAAGAAGATGTTAATAAATCTTTTGAAAACATTGATAACAGATTTAATGGATTAGGCGGCTATGATGACTAATTTTCCTTATATAAATGGCGCTCATATATTGTGTGAGATGTAAAGAAAAAACTGCAACAAATGATATAAAATACTATGCAAACATCAATGGAGTTAAAAGAATTTCTGGAAAATGTGCTGAATGTAACTCAAAAAAGAGTCAATTTATAAAAACTTGATTTTGAAATTTTTTCCTAATAAATAGAGATGGCGGGACATTACAGTGCTTTCGATCTTTTTATCATGCAACACGAAAGAGATTTGAAAAAAGAACATTGGGATGACATTTCTCAAAAATATGAATTATCCGAAGATATGATGAGATTATACGTAAACAAATTGAATTGGTATAACATTGCAAAATATCAAACTCTGTCCCCAGAGTTCATTCAAGAAAATATACATTATCAATTAAAAGATCATATGTCTGTTCTTTGTCTCTATCAACACTTGAGTATAAAGTTTTTGGATGAAAATAAAGATACAGTTGATTGGAACAATATTATAGATAGCGGTTACTATCCTGTGCAAATTTTATTGAAATATGTGACCGAGATCGCAAAATTTAAGGAAGAGAATCCTGAATATGACGAAGTAGATCATTAAAAATGACTCTAATCTTTTTAATTATTTTACTAAAATTTATATCTTTTCTTATAAAAACGTACATTAGATCGATGAAAAAATGATACATGATGTTTAAAATTTCTAAATTTTCTCTTATTAAATGGCGGACTACAGAAAATATGCTAGTGATAATTGAAAGGGCGGAGTTTAAAAATTTCTATCCAAGTAGTAAACAACATTTGAATGAACCGAATAAAAGAACTGAGTTTAATATTGATTTTGGAGATAACTTTTGCTCGTCTAACTTCCAGTTTTATATTTCTGGAACTTTAACAAAACAAGATGGTCAAGCATATCTTGGAACTGATAATGTTAGATTAATCGATAATTTTATGCCGTTTTTATTTTATAAGATTGAAGTAAGAAAACACAATAAATTGATAGAAGAAGTCGGAAACTGTGGCCAATTAAGCACGATTAAAAGAACTATTTCGTATTCAAAAAGTGATGTTATTTCTCAAACTTCTAATGGCTTTGAATCAGATTTTAAATTTGGTGTTTTTGAAGCAGCTGGAAATTTATCTCATTTTGGATTAGGATTTTTTGAAAATGTTACTATTCCGATCTATAAAGGAGGATTTTATCTAAGTTTTATAAGAGCAGAAGACGATGATGTGATTCTGAAGACTGCAACTGGAAATGTTATGCCTGTTGATGGAAAAATAACAATTACAGATTTTTTTATTAGAGTTCCAATGATTGATTATAAAACCACGAGTAAAATTAGGTTGATTGATGAAATTACAAAAAGTCAAAACATTATGTTTAATTTTCTAGATTGGCAATGTATTGAACAAAAAGGTATTTCCGGAACAACTTATTCGTTCGATATTACAAACATTTATAGAAATATCTTCAATCCCAAGTTCGTTATTATAGATTTTCAAACAGATAGACAGAATAATCAAGAAAAAAATCCTTCAAAGTTTGATAGTTTGGATGTAAAAAATATCAGAGTAAAATTGAACGGTTCTTATTATCCAGATGAATTACAAAATTTAAACATTTCAGGAGGTCTTTTCAGAATCATGTATCAGATGTATCAAGATTTTAAGAAAGTTTACTGTAATAATAAGGAAATGTATTACAATCCTAAAGAATTTTTAGCGAATAGACCTATTTATGTCATTGATACAACAAAGAGTATGACAAATATTTCTGGTTCAAAGAACGATATAATTATCAATATGGATTTTCAAAAAGCTGTTACAAACGCGATTTGTTATGTGGTTGTGGTTTCTGAGAAATTTTTAGCCTATGATGTGATTAAGAACGATATTAGAGAAATTCAGTAAAATTTTTGAAAAAATCGTCTTATTGTCTATATTATTCATTGGATAATTCTACAACTTTACAGAATTGTTAAAGACATTGATATAAGTATTCATTTTTAATTTCAAAAGAATATCTTAAAAAATGGGGATGATATTAACAAAAAACTATTCCAAGGTCATCTTAAGGGTTGGACCGGAAGTTATGATTTTAAAAAATACTTTAATATTTACTGATCCTATATACCAAATTTCAGCAAAAAAGCTCCAATAGTTCTCGAGATATAAGAGTTTTAAGATAAGGGATGATTGGGGTAGTTTTTGAAAATTTTGTTATTTTCATGAAATTTTAAGTTGAACTCGCTTGTTTTTGAAGTTTCAGATTTTTCTGATTATTTTTTTTATTTTTTTATGAATATTAAGAAATAGGGGATGATTTCACCCTTATGGATAAGTTAAGTCGAAAGAGTTAAGTATTTGCTATATGTGTACCAAATTTCATTAAAATCGGTTGAGTGGTTTTTGAAATATAAAATTATTAATAAATTTGTAAACTAGCACTCCTAATTGAACAACTTATATAGCAGAGATATAGCTTATAACTTTCGAGACTCTCCGTAGCTCAGTTGGTAAGACGCTTGCCTTCAAAGCCTGAGGTTCTGGGTTCAAATCCCAGAGCTTCAGGCGCGCTTTTTATTGAGGAAGACATGGTTGTCGTTCAGTGGTTGGGGACAAGTCTTTACACGAGTGGCCATAGTGTAATGACTATAGAACAAGCCGAGTAATGACAACTGTGGTTGGCGCGCCATTTGCTTCCTCACCTTTCCACTTCATTCCTTAATTCCTTCTCTTCCTTAATTCGTTCATTACATTCTCACATCGTTCATTAATACAACATTACACTTACAAAACACCCAACACAAATTCCCTAATTGTATCTCTCCATCAACTTCTACACAGTAGTTACCAAAGAAAATTGAGACTTGGGAACAAAAAAATTCCAGAGTCTAAGACCCGAATTACAGCTCCTAGCCATTAACTTGGTTGGACAGTAGCAGTGCAGGGCCAAGTCTCTAAACAATAGACACCGTAGAAGTTGAATGTGATGTGATTCCCCATAGCGCAAACACGCACACTAACAACACTACACCAAAGACACAATCATTCATTTTGTCTTTTACAATAATTGATGATGTTCATATTATTCTCTTTCATTCCTTCTAAAACTTCAAAAATATACTCTTTCGTTGATGAAAAATCTCGATTTCTTCCGGAATAATCTTTGTAATCATAGACAAAATATCCTAAATAGTTGTACAATAGAATGAAATTATTTCTATTTATCTCTGTTGTAGAAATGTAAACACAAACATTTGCGCTGAAAAATTTATATCTCGGCAGAGTTAGTTCCATAATCTCCATTTATAAAAAAATCTTTTTGTTTAAATGGAAGAGTATAATGCCAACTGTTACAAGTGTTATAATAGAGGAGAAATTATTGATAAAAAATATTTAGTTTGTAGAGATTGTAATTTAATTTTGTACGAAAGACCTAAACCTAGGAAATTTCGAAATAAACTAACACATTTGAATAATCTGCTTACAAAATTACAATACGGAGGTGAAAAACAAACAAAATTTGTTACAGAATTTAGAAAACAGAATAAAAATTTTTACTTATCTCTTGGAACCATTGACAAAATTATTTTCCTTTTCAAAGAATACATTAGGTTTGTAGGTATCGATACACACGTTTATTATGAAAAGATATTACCTGTATTTTTTCATTATCTGGATGTTGAATTTGTCTACGATTTTAAGCTAGAAATCCTCGATGATTTTATAGTACATTTGGAGAAAGTAAATGAAGAACCTCGTCAAACAATGAAGATGTTGGCAATTCCCTCGACTTCTCGAGTGATTGTTAGCAAATTTCATTTTTTCCGTCTTTAAATTTTTTCTATTTAAATGGAGTTCTTGAAAGAGTTAAATGATATTGGAGAATGTAAGTTTAAAGAGTATAAGAAGTTAAATGAATTGGAAGAAAGGAAGAAACATAGAATCTTGAATTTGGAGAAAATGAAAGATAAATTCGGGTTTACAATAATTGCCGAGTTGGAAGATTGTAAAGTACACTTGCCGAACAGATTTTTGACTGTTTTGGATGAAAAAAAGATTAAAGAATTAAACAAAAATGAAAAATTACACTTGATTGTTACTGGAAAGAAGACTATAAAAGATAAAGAAATTATAACAATTAACTTTGTAGAATAAAGTCTTTTCAGTTGTGCTCTAAAACTTGCAGTCCCTCCCCACGTCATAGTACTGTTTTGATAACCATAGTTGGTGTCTTTCTTCATAGGAATCACATGGAATATTATCTACAGTAATACCTTTTGTTTCACACAAAATGTGGCTATATTCTATAAGAAAAATTCTATAATGCTCTTTAATGAATTGTGTTGATAAATCTTGATACTCACAAAAATTCCTAAGAAATTCATCAATTAAGTCTTGATTATCTTGAAAGAACGTATAATATGGGAAAAATGTCATAAAAAAACGATGAAAACTCTCTGTTTGTTTATTTTTTACTTTCTTTTCAATATCTTTCGTAATTATATTAAATATGTAATCCCTTACTTTTTTAGTTTTTGCCGATAGTAAAACACTCCATTAGACGTTTTTTCTACAAAAGACTTTACAAGTTCTTTGAATTCTGTATCATTTAAGGAAAGTATCGAAGACGGTATCAACTGTTGTTGAAAATAAACCGGCAATTCACTGAATTCATCTTTGTTGCACTGTTTTAATGCTAGAAATTGTAGAGACTTTGGTGAGTTCATGTTGTTTATTTAGTAGAAAAGTTTTTTATTAAAGTACAGTATGTTTTTAGTAAAAATGTTTTAAATTGATTAAATTTTATTAAGATAAATCCTTTATTCGTAGCAGATTTGACAACATTTTCCAAAGCACAGCTTAAGAAAGTAGAAGCAAACAGCTGTAGATTTGGTTAATTTTTCATTCCACAGAGTAGATAGTAATGTACCGATCGCTTTTGGAGACGAACGACTGTAGATTCGGTTAATTTTTCATTGAGATTTGCTGTGTTATTTCTCAGCTTCCTTTATGGTACATTGAACAGTATTTTACATTGCTTTTCGGTCGGCTCCGAAAGTGCGCCAGGAACCCCATATTATTATCTACTTATATATATATATATATATATATATATATATATATATATATATATATATATATATATATATAATTGCTTTATGGTTACTTTTTCAATCTAGTCAAATCAATCGAGTAGGGTATCAATGACAATTTCAATGTAGTAATTATTCAAAGAAAGAAACATTTCGAAATCTCATATGATATTGTTTAAAAATTCAGTTTCAGTTTCTGATGACTTTCTTAGACCGAAATTGAAATTATCAGTTTTATAAGTATTTAAGATGTACACTGTTTTAAAGCGTAATATAAGAGGTCCAAAGTCCAAAATAAAACTAGGAATTTTCTATTATAATAATGTATACCATATTTTTTCCCATTATCATTCAGCTCTACTAATGTACCTCTTGAGCTATTCTTACGATGAATCTTTTACCAAACTCCTTCTAGACCGTCTGGTATCTGACGCTGTCTCAGATTTGACACCTGGAATCTGGAGTCATGCTCATCTGAAGAGATCCAAACAAAGTCGACAACGAAGAAGCTCAAAACGAAACAATTACATCGTTTTGACATCAGAGACACCTATAAATAGGTGAAGTGGTAGTCTCATTGCCTCATCACGTACACAATTGAGTACACTACAATGTGATAGACACGATCTCTAAGCACGGTCGATCAATCTAGTTTTCTACACATAGAGTAGCTATGGTGGGAAAGTCAAGTCTAAGACAGCGTCAGATACCAGACACTGTAATAAAAGGAAGGTGACTGGAGCTAAACTCAACATTCAATTGAATCAACCCTTTTAAAATACTAGTGTATATACTACACAGGTCTGAGAAGCATACTTCTGCCATAAAGCATCTACTTTCAAACATTTAATTTATTACCAGTATAAGATATTTCTGGTACCACAAATAAGTGTGCTTTTTTTCTCTAAACAATAAGATATATAAATAAGCAGATCCGAGAAGCCTATTTCAAAAGACAACTAAGATGAGTTTTATAACAGCTTTTAAATTTACAATAAAAGTTAGATCATAACTTCACATTTGGTAAAGTACTGGCCAGGCACTGCATACTTAATAATTGCTAAAACGTACAGTTAAAAGTATATTTTTACTAAACCTTTCATTTTCTTATCTGGATATTTTCTTACTCTGTGCTGAAAAGATATATAAAAATTAAGCTTCTTGTATATTTCAAACATACAGATTTGTTTGTTATGTCACGTGGACAGACAGACAGATAGACAAACAGACAGAAATTTGGGCAGCTCCTCGAGTGTTAAGCTTCGCTAATGCTCAGCAGACTAAATAGGAAACACTACGTCCCTCATACCACACACTATCACAAACACACATAAACAACGACACTAACCTAAAAGATTATATAATATTTATCATTACAAATCAGTTACTTATTTACGTAATGAAATGTTATTCGAGCAAAATACCATCACTCCATTGTTCACTAGTTGTTTGAAGTTACAAAGAAGACCGCGAAATGCATGATTCATTACAGTTTCCTTCCTCTTGACAATGCCAAGACTGTGACGTCATTCATGCCAATTAGTTACATTATCACTAATAAGTATTTAACAGTTAATTAACAGTCTATATTTCTTTGTTCCAATATATTGTTGCTGGGTCCTTTGCAATTTAAACGTGAAAAAAATGGAAAGTTTGTTGTCAGTTATCACACGACTTGAAAACGGCTGACTTCATTTTCTCGGTTTTTATTTCAAAAAATCTAAATTATGTTTTAATTTTTCAAATTCAACTATAAACTATATTTTTTGTAAACGGATAATTCCAAGCGTTTTAAGAAATACTGCAGTACAGTAAAAAGCAATAACATTAGTCTTTACTAAAGATGGTGTCCGTGACTAACACAAATTATTTCTACTCCAAACTTACCTGTGGGGGAGTTTAATCGATGTGAATGTTGAATTCTGTTCCATTTCGCCTTCCTCTTATTAAACTAGAAAAAAATTAAATGTAGATAAACTCAAAATTTACATAGATTCAATCCAGAAAACTCGGTCTGCAATCGCGCACATGATGAAAAAATCAGAATACCTCTTCACCTACAATTTGTATTCTGGGTGTATGTGATGTCAAAACTATGTAAGATTTGAGCTTCTTCGTTGCCGACTTTTTTGGGGATCTCTTTAGATAAACATGACTCCAAATTCCATGAGTCAAGTCTGTGACAGTGTCAGATATCAAATGCTACATAGAGAGATAGGTAAACTGGAGATAAACTTAAACCATTTATTTTATTTTGGAAATTATTTAAAACTTCTGTAGAGTTCAAGTTAATCAACGGAACTATTACAAATTCCCATACTTAGTTTACTAGAATTTGGGTTCCTTCTAGATATTGTATCATGGAATATTTATTATAGCTGAAGAAACAAATACAGAGGAACCAGGCAATAACATGACTCAACAAGCCATTTCTCCGCCCTACAATTTCGCCTCAGGTTACAGCAAACCCGTTAGCGTTAAGAATGGAATCACACAAAAATCAGACAAAACAGTGCAAATTTTAGTGCTGACAAACCATTCAAGGGGCCAAAAGTCCGATTTGCACGCATTATGCTTTGATACTGATTGAGTACATAAAAACTTAATAAATACCTACATTAATCCATAAATTTAGAATAATATTAAGTACATATATCATAAAAGTGAGTCAGCTAAGGTGGTATAAACAAAAAATAAAACAAAATGCAACCCCATAAATCGCATACAAAAAATTTAAAGTATTAATGACAGGTTTAATATACAGCATGACAGATTTATAGGTTTTATAATTTTATCACAACATTTTCAAATTTGGACTGATATTCATGGTACATTGCTTAGAGCTTTAATCAAAAGGAAGATGTTGTTGAAATTTGTTTTAAAGAATATTGTGCTGTATCAATATAGCGGTCCAAAACATGACTAATTTTAGGATTTGAACGATTATCTTATTTTCTATGTTTGACGTACAAATAAATTAATAATCCTTAAAAATTCTCAAACGGCGATAGATTTCCTTCAAAATTATATGCTACGTGAACATAGTTTTAAAATGTTTCCAACGCTGAAAATACATCACTTGTAAAAAGCTAAAAGCTATATTGGCTTTACATAGAAAATTATTAGAAAAAGATACATATATCATGTGGAACATTTTTTTAAACACAGCAGATCAGGATTGTATTATTATGTAAACCGTGATCCAAAATTACATTTAAATGAAAAATATTAAAACAGATCTTTTAGCTGTGCGAAATTTCTGACAGTAAAAAAACCATATTTTTGTGACTGTTTTTATTTGTAGTTTAATATGTGTTCTGACTCAATTTTATAGTACTCTTACGTACCAAATTTAAAGTATCCCTCGCAAACCTAAGTAGTACGATAGAGTATTTAGCTACTATTTACATGATAAGCGTGTGAACATGACGTTGGTATTATAGTAGAAAGCAATTTAAATATGAATAGTTTGGTACTTAAAACATGTAATTAATTCTTTTATTTTGCCTATTTTTGGTGTTTACAATGATTACTAGATTTTAAAATAATATATAAAAGAAAAACAATTTAGTAATTAAGGTAGGTATTAATTATTTTTTGTATTACAAAATATTCAGAAATCATTATGCAATGAACATATGTTTAAAACAATATGGTACTGTAATTTTCTTTCGTAACTTTAACTAACAATACAAGAGAAAAAAATAGACTATTATTTATTAACCATTAAAATTTCCTAACAGCAAGGATTTGTTCTTTTTTGTATCTTAATTAAAGTATAGAGCAATACTCACAATAACACTGTCTATAAGGGCAAGGGAAGTAATAAAAGTCACTTAGCGTCCCCTGAGTTTACTCGGGTTGCAGCGGATGTGGCAAGGTTACGTCGGGACTAACACATTTCTCTCCTTTTGCTTCTTTCATGTATTGCTTTGGGAATAGCCATTTGTTATATTTACGTACTTTGTATTTTTTTATCCTTTATTTATACTTTCCAAGTACCATATTGACAGGAGGAATGTGGCTGTAACAATCATGTCTTTTATACAAAAATCTACCCTTACGATAATAGGATAGTGTTAAAGAATCATTATAATATTCTGAAATATATAAATGTATAATTTATTAATATATGATTTATTTTTAACTAACAAAATATTTGCATTACCTCAAATTTTTTTACGTTTATGGGTTCTAGTTACAGTACTTCATCACTATAGCGCTGTAAAAAAGCCTCGAACAATCTTCTAGGAATCAACCAAATAATTCACTAGGAATTATTATCTCATAACCCCTTAAAAATTTTAAAATTAATATCATAACGTGTTTAGTCTTTTTCCATAAAAAATATTTAATGTTAAAAATGTTAGTACGTTTATGCAGAATAATGAATATTTTGGATATAGATAAACAAATGTTTTCCAAAGTTTCAAAAAGTATTATCAACAGTTAATTATTAACAATACTTGAAACGATATTAGGATGACGGCCAGCTATCATTTTTAAATGTTCCATTAAAATTTACGTTTAACTCCATATTCCATAATTAGACACCAGAATAAAATGTCAGTTACCAGATCTCGAAATCCGTGTTACTGTTTTATTAGCCGTATAGCAGTGGCAAATATTTATAGTTATGTTGTCCTTCTAAATAAACAGTCCCATCGAGGAAGTAAAAAAGAGTATCTAACCCAGCAGAACTGGAAGCTATTAATTTTACTTTTCTTCCCTTATTTTAACTGTACAACTTAGTAAAAAACTTGTTTTGTCTCGTTGATTTTTAAGATTTGGAAAAAATCTTTAACAAGTACACTCGACTAAAGACAGGTCTTTTATCTATTCAGAAATCTTATTACTGTATCTGAATACTGAAATAAGTAAGTTCATAGGTTCCACCTATGTTAAAATTTATATTCTTACCTGAAATATTTTTACGAATGTTTTAAGGAAGAATGTTGTTTGAACGTACCTCTATTTTTATTTTACCCTTCTTGGATTAAAAAATAATAAATAATAAAGTTTATGATGACAACGATTAACATAAGTATTATATACGTAATTTAAATGTGACCATTATTTATAACATGATTCAGAAATACGTTATAAATTTCTGACGTCAGACGAAAACTCTTTCGAATTAAATCTCTCTTTTTCCTCCTCTCAACTCTCTGGAGGGCCCAACCTTTCAAACACCAATTCCAGTACTCTTACAATAATGGCAGAACAATCTAAACAGGTTTTGATGTCTCTAGCACCTGACCTCGTGATAAAGCAATATAGAGTTCAACGCTTGTAATTGACGGTATTGTCTCCTAATTGGTCAGATAATTGCTATAAGAAAGAAATAGCTAGATTTGAAATCAATTACTCTTTCCATCCTACCCGTTTTAAAAAGAGGTTTTATATGCAGGACAATGTGATCGGATCTTCTACCCTAAATGCTAAGGCTTCTTACCAGTTACACCCTCTGCATAAATAATGCCAACTGAAAGTAATTCCCACTTTCACAGGAAAGGCTCACAGAAAATTTTAATTCCTTGCACCTACAAAATAAATGTATCATGTTTACCTAGGTAATAAAAATCTTCCATCACCCCCACCATCGTTCGGAGAACTCCACACATATACCATTCCCATCTATTTGTATGTTTCAGCAGATACATATCGAATACGTTTAATTGAATAGTGAGATTCTTCAAACATCCATACAATTTTAATTGTCCAAACATCCATACAAAACATCCAGTAATTGCCACTGCATAATAAGGTTCACCTTTGCACTGCTCACGGAACCAGCTAGTGGTCATCTGCAGAGTTGTAAGGAGACATCCTTACTTTAAAAGTAAGAAACTAAAAACTCTCTTTAGCTTCAAAGACAATTCCTAAGGTCCATCCAATAAGTAATTATTGCTGGATAATCCTTACTTTCGTTTTACAAATAGGACCAGCTTTAGAGTTTTTGAGGCATATCACTGTCGTGACGTAGCATACTCGTAACTTTCAAATTATTTATAGCTGCAAATTTTACAGTTAGCTATAAATTGTGAAATTAGAGCATTCCTTTATTTATTTAATAACTCACAGTTAAGATACTCCACATTTGTCAACTATCTCGCTTGGTTACGAAAAGCTGACGTAAGCATTCCTGTTTTTTCGGTCTCGAGGCGTTTCCGGTTTGACTGTCGTGTCTGCACCATATGTTCTTTTACTTCTACCACACAGTTCGTTTATTTACGTCTGCCAACATTGTATTATGTAAGGCCACATCCTCCTAAACTGTTAGCTTTTTATATTTTCTTTCATAAAACCTTCTAAATTAGTTCACTTTATTAAATAACGCATGGATTTTTCAAGCCTGATCGTCTTGTGTAGTTAAAAATTTAGAAAATAAAGTGGACATCATCCTCTTACAATACATTACATTACATTATCTTCCTCTTAAAATGCAGTGAGGGTATACAATTCCTACAGTGTACAAGACTAAACAGATATTGCATAGCATTTTTAAGATTAAATCAGGGCACACTGAGTATAGAGTTATAATAATCATGTAATGTTCTGGAATATTCGA
Organism: Homalodisca vitripennis; assembly: GCF_021130785.1. NCBI lineage: Eukaryota > Metazoa > Arthropoda > Insecta > Hemiptera > Cicadellidae > Homalodisca > Homalodisca vitripennis. The sequence continues at coordinate 49,666 of NW_025776748.1, forward strand.
AAATGCTTTGACTTAAATATCTAAATGTAATATTTTCAGAAGGTACATGCTGTGAAAAGTATGTTAGTTATTCCAGCACGTTTAGAACGCTTGGTTCACTCACATTCAACTTTATACGAGAATAAATTATTATTTTCAAGTTTTGTTTAATCCGCAAGTAAAAGTAATCAGAGTTATTTAGTGAATGTTGCGACCACAATTATGTCATTTGGGATCAATAAGAAGGGTGGGTGGGGAATGGGGTGATGGTGGGGAGGGGGAGGTAAACTGTTGTAGTTACACTAATTGTGCTGTGAGAGACACTGTTGACATTTGGCTTGTGCTTTGAGTGTTAAGAATAATACTTTCAAGCAAGCATTTTACACTTTCCCAACACATCAGTACACAGCATAAATATAATCAGAGAAAAATGTCATAAGGCTCTTCATGACAGACATTGAAGTATTATGTTTATTATTATTAATGGTTATTGTGTTTATTTTTATGATGCTCCATAAACCAGTAAATTAATTGAAAGAGTTTTGAGGAATCATTAAATTATAGTTAAATCGATTAAATCCCGTTAATTCTGATTCCAAAAATGATCCAAATAGACTGGTGACATTGATCAGGGTGGTGTTGTATATTTAAGGTCATAAACCTTAAATAAACCTTAAATAAACAGGCAAAGCAGACAGATCTTTTTTACGGTTCTAGTAAGAGTTAGATAAGGATATACTAGTAGAAGAAGGAAATAGATGGAGGATGCGACTGAGAAGGACAGAGCTGATTGTTTACTAATCGGGATGTCACGGACTGTCAACCCAGGATTACCATAGACCTCTAATGTTTTGCCATTTCCCGCCACTACTATTCCCGCAAATCTCATTGTTTTGTGGTAACTAATATCACTATCTGCATTAATGTAACTCATAATCCTATATTATTCGGACATGAATAATATGCGGCATCACCTACTTTCCATACAAAGAGTGTATAGTTGGTATCTCGAAAACTAACTAACTTGTAGATTTTTGCATGGAGCTTCATTTTTTTATAAGCAACGCTGAGTTAGCTCACATGGTGGAACATGTCCTTCTGTAGGATTAGACTGGATGTCAGCAAATATGTTTAAATTCATCTTATGGGTAACCATGATGGTAGAGAAAATAACATAATAAATAACAAGCTAAGTACAATCATATGAGATTTTAACTTGTGACATCTCAACTTTTGTATGTAGCTTCCTGTAACAATAGTACAAAAACAAATAATAGGTTAGTTTAATGTTAAAAGTAAATTATTTATAATTAAAAATAAAGACTCCAATAATTATTTTATTTTAACATTGTAAGGTTAGTCGTATTCTATGAAAACATCGTAAGACACACATAACCGAAATAAAATGTCAAGAAGAAGAAAGATCGGCCTTGGCAAAACGCTCACTTTAAACTCGCCTTTAAAGTTTTCTAGCGTAAAATTACAAAAATAAATCAAACTTATAAAAATTAAAATTCTTTCTGCCATGGCAAAACACACACTTCAAGCTTTATATAACTTTTTATTACTATAATAAATTTTAAATTAAAAATTATTGATGCTCATGAAACGAAATTTATTTAAAAGAACAAAATTAGTTCAGTTAATAATGAACCTTGGTCTTTTCAAAATTCAGCATTATTAATTTTAATATAAATAAAAACTAACTTCGCTTTTAACTTAAATATTAAATATTCCTGGTTTTTTTATTTTATCTCCTCGTATATTTAATGCAATTTGCTTTCATTTAATTGCAAAATTGTTTGTATTGTTACGTTAACCCTTCTTATTTCAGTTATGTGTGTCTGTTTGTAGTTTTCATTGAAAACGAAAGGTCTTACAAAAATAAAATTGAATTACTATTCGAGTGTTTGTTTTTAATTATTAATATAACCCAATTGAAAGATGTTTCTATAATATAGTCAGTGACTAGATTTGATTTTAAAGCAGAGATTTATTTGATTTGCGTTGTAGTACAAGCCTTCCCCACCATCCTCTCTGGAAAATGTATTGTTTAAATACTGCTATGAAACTTAAAACAGAAATAAATCTTTGAAAGCTTCATGTCGTAAATTATCAAAAGATTGCATCTGTGGATTTTAATTCACGGCCTCAGCGTAACCTGCTAAGCAACACGTCGTATGGCGTACTCCACCTTGTTATTATGAGTTACTCAAAATTCACGTCAAATTTCTTAAAAATTAGGTAATAAGTCTAATGCTGCTATTTTATTTACTTCAAGGTAACTGGCTTCAAATTGGTTATTCACGTGCAGCAAACTAAGTAAAATATGTATTGTTTAATTTTTCTTGTTTGTTCCATAAAATCAATTTTGAAGCTAACACTGCATCAAAAAGAGTAATATTTTATACTATGTGGTCAATTAAAATGGTAACAATAAATGAAAGAAATTATAAATGCTATTATGCATACCTTTAAATTTGAAAAAATTGCTTTTCTTATCAACGTACATGTTCTGGTATTATTTCTAAATGCTATGCTGAATTATTGTCCTTTAGGTATTAATTATATAAAAATCGTCTTTATTTTAACTAATCTTCATCACGTTCGTCAGATCTTTGAATTACTCAATCCAGAATGGAAAGTTCACCATGATGAATACAAGTCTCACGTTATGATTAAGATTATTATCTCGTTATTAATTCAATTCATGCATCTAGTATTATAAAAGAATCATTACTATAATAAACAGTACAGAATGAAACATGAATTACAAAATGAATGTCTTATCAATAAAGAAATGGAAAGGCAGTCGCGGGACTGACCTAGACAAGTGGATACTTCTTATAGTGGGCTGTGAATTTATATCATAAAAGTATGTTTGCTAATTAATTAATTGTTAATTTTATATTATAAAACATTATGAGAAAATCGATTTCTTAAAATAATACATTTAATATTTTGTATTAATCTTATACATATTTTAGTAATTTTTTTTATTTTTATATATTGAAATAATCATTAACGTATAAATATTAAATATTTACAAATTTTCTTTATTATTGTTTCTATTAGTTTTTTATAATTTGATCAGTATTATGTTCACTATAATTTCGTATTTCCACAATAATCACTTCATTTTTATTGTCATTATATTCTAAAAACAAAATTACGAGTTAACTATATAATAACTTAAATAAGAAATAAAATTTTTGGTTTATAATCTTGCTTAATACCATGTAAACACATATATTCCAAAATTTTTGTTCCATATCTCGTTTTACTTATGTTTTTATCATTCAAAAATGTTTTATTTAATTTATATTTTAAAAAGGCAATTAATAGTTATGATCTTTCTTCAAAAACATTATATTCAAATATAGTTTTACTTAATTTATTTTTTAAGTAAATGTGTTATTGAAAAGGGTAATAAGTATAATCAACAGAAAGACTAATTTTTCTTCCAGGATTTAATAAAACTACGGCTTTGTTTGCTAAAAAGATGTAATAAATTGATTTTTAATCCTTGTTTTAAATCTCATCAGAACAAAACAAGTAGTGAACTAGAAAAGGAATGAATATCAATTTAAAACCTGATGAGCATTAAATGCTACTATTAAATTATGCAGAAGTTATTAAACTTTACATTGGATCCATTAATAAATAAATAAGTAGTTAAAATACAATTTTAAAAAAAGTTCGTAAACTTATTCGAAAAAATGTATAGCCTTCCAAAAGAAGTAATCACTTCAATAAGGAGCGATACTAACCCCTCACTAGTATAGCCACTAGATAGCCACGGACGTAGAAACGCCCTGCCTGGCATACAAATGGCCGCGTATTCCTGCCCCTAGCGGCTACAGAGCGAACAAGCGTTACACAAAACATATATCCATAGTCTTCCAAAAGAAGAAGTCACTTCAAGAAGAAGAAGGTTATAGTCCTGCAATGATGGAGGACAAAGATGTCCCAGAAGAAGCTTAATCATCTAAATGCCTTAGGATACTGTATCTCGATCGAGGTTAATTTAGGTTAGGTTACAGATACAGAGTTTGGTCTCAAAAACATTCTGCTCAATGTATATTAATAGCACATGATATTTTTAACAATAGGTTAACCTTTCATCTATTCCATCCTAATTTTTGGAGACAATCTAAGAATTATATTGATATTAATTGGGTCACTCATTTCATCAGACCACAGTTCTACAAGCAAAATGAAATTTATAAAAATGGATAGGTAATTTGGAATTTGAGGCCGTTTTCAGTGTCTAACCTGCAGATGCACGTAGGTTTAAAAATTCGATTAAATTCGCATCATACTAAAAGTTTTGAGTACAAAGTAGCCTTTACTACTGAATATCGTGTGACGCCTTATATTGGTTATACATATAATCCATCATGATAGTATAATTTTACGATCACTACAAGCTTTATGGTATACAAGTGGAACGGCAGTAAAGCTATCCAGCCTGATATACACATAAAACTTGATATTATCGAATGCTATAAAATAATTTATGACCTTGTATTGTTGTCATAGGCAGTTCCTTGTATTATGATTTGTGTACGACATCTTTATCAACACTTGATCCCTTCGTTCTTCACAATATGATAGAACTTCCAGAATCGGTGTAGTATTTCAACCAATATAAGCGGTACCGAAAGTTTTGTTTTAAATTATGCAGTTGTGACAGATCAACATTTAGTTTTTTTTTATAAAATTATAAACAAACAAAATATGTTAAATAGCGGTAGGAAAAATTATGACCAAATCGGAAGCGATTTAACTTATTTTTAAATGAGAAGTTATTGTAAGTATTTTCAAATTGTATAATTTTTACTACATTTTAAAATAACTTTTAATCAATTAAAAAATTTATGTTTTTAAAAACTTTGATTTCTTTAAATATTGTATATATATATATATATATATAAATAATAACCAGAAATAAAGAGTTAATTTGTGGAATCAATCAGATTTTGAATACATGTTTTTTAATCAATAACTTACTTTTTTATTTCTTTTTTCAATGTTTTATAGACAGTAAGTAATTTTATGATTTTGTGATATATATATATTCTAATAGTATAGTAGCATAAAACACTGGAAATTTGATTTGTGTTTATGATTTTAAAATACCATTCAAGCCGACCCTGGAATTATTTATGACTGTCGTTATCACCATTGTTGTGGAAATATTTTTTATTTAGATTGTTATGTGTGGAATTATAAACCATTACAAATTAAAAAGCGATTTTTCTTTTTTTATGACTGATGTACAGTTGGGGGTTATTTTTATTAAAGAAGGATATTTTTGAATGAGAGATAAAAAGGTTATAAAATCGTCTCTGATGTCGAAACGTTTTGAGCTTCGTACAAATAAATATGCAACTCAACGTTCTTGTCCAAAAAGAACTTCTAATTATGTTTAAAACTATGGCTACATATACTAATGAATTTCTTGGGGAGGTTCTAAAAATTTGCTTTGACGTAAGTAACTTAGAAGCATCCCCTCTTAACCGCAAGCCTGAATCTGAAAAGGTGAAGCTGATGGCTATAACGGGTGTTGCGTGCTGATTTCTGGTCTCTATGTACAATCAGTCAGACAGGTATTGCGGTTTTCCTAGAGCCAAAACCATGAAGGTCATGCATTTTTTCAATATCCTCCACACTGACTCTATGGTTAACATTCCGAGCTCATCCCTATAAGGCGATACATGGTGACAACACTTTAGACAAACCATAGCTCGGATCTGCCTAATCATTTCCCACCTTCGTAACATACGTTCTATCCTATATGTACAGGTATGAATTCTTTGGCTCCCTGGACTGATCCAAAGAATACAATTATATCTTATGACTGATTGAGGTAAATGTCTGCAGATATTCCTACACAAGTAATCAATAAATACCTTTACCAGTGCAAGAGCTTCAGCTTTATGAATCTGTACTGAAGCTTGCATTGATTTTGACATCACTCAAAAATGGAATGCATAGGTGGTTTTCTAAAATTTCAGAAACGGCTGAGGAAATTGAGGTGGATCTCCACTGCTGGACACTTTCAGGAGAATTTGCTTTTGATAGGCTTGAGCTTAATTTATTGTCCAGATTTTCTGAAACTCCCCAATTTCTAATGAATTATTCATCAGATGTGTGAAAGCTTTTAGGGCACTCGCACACAGCTTTGAGAATCTCGATTGAAGGACCGTCATTGCCAACTGATCTGCGTTTAATTTAATTCATTGCTGTTTTGTGATTTTAGACTGTAACAGGGAAAACATTTAATAACTTTCAATCATATTTCTTCCATCCCTTATATATATATATCACAACTTTGCAGTCTTTGCAGTATTCCCCAATTCGACGTGTACGTGTTTTTATTAACAATATTTAGATGTTATGGAATGCTTATCCTCTCTTATTGCATGGTATTAAATCGGTGAATATACTAAAGGTTTTTTTAATTCGGTACTCATTTGGTACTTTGGATACAGTTAGGTTTCAAGTAAAAATTTACATTTCAATTATATTTAGATCCATTTAAATTCTATAAACACATTATTTTAGAGGAGCCGACTCCCTTTGAAGCCTTATTCTGCCCGTCCTCATGGCCATTGGCCTGTGCGAGGATCTTATCAAACAGAATAAGGGGGAGATTCGATTCAGTACAAGGTCGATGGTACTGATAAAAAGTGCAACAATCATAGACAGGATTCGAACCTGCGCTATCTCTAACTCAGACTCAAAGACCAACGTCTTAGACCACTCGGCCATCGCCACTCCCAAACATGAACACATCGGCATGAACATCAGAATTCGAAACTAAACATGATTTACGACTGCAAAATCTTACACAAAATACTTGCTGTGATGAATTAATGATCAAATCTTCAACAACAAATAAGATAAGCAAAACTAAAATTTGATTGAAGAGATAATTTAAACAAACATTTGACTATCAAAAGTATAACACCAAACACTATCTGCAGAAAGTAAAAGTTAACTAATTTTGAATGTATTGTATAATCATTAATCTTCAATAAATAAAAATATTGTCAATTTAATAAAATTTGCGTAAACTTTTTTAAATAAATACGTTGAATCATTCAACGGACCAACTACTGGAACAACTTAGTTAAATTTAAGTACTATTATTTAAGTGATTATTGACATCATTTGAAGATATTATTAGGAGTGAATATCTATAGTTTTTTTTTACTTTTACTTTTCTATTTCCGTTAGTTTTATCAATATAAAAATTAAAAAAAGGAATTTCGCTTATTTATTTTACGTAGTATTTAATATTAGGGTTAAATATTTATAGTAATTGTAATTAATACATTATTAAATGACTGATTACATATTCTTGAGTGTTTACATGTTATAACATGTAATATGTTAACACATGTAAACATATATGTTTGCCCCGTGTTATACAGTACATTAATTTGTCCATTAAAACAAATTATTGGAATTTAAATTAACCCATTTAAATCTCACAGGAATTATATCAGGTATGCAACTAATTTTTAATTAGAGTTTATTGGAATCGCATTCCTCACTATGACAGTTCAGTAAAATCGAGCCTCGATATTTCATTATAGATAAAATAATGAGGTTAAACCACAAATTATTCCATAGTAATTATTCCACTAGGTATGGCTACTCCATTGTAAAATAACTGTAAATAATTTGAAGACCACTTTTATTGTACTTCTGGATTGGTGTTGGAATATTGGTGGTTATTTAATTACAGTTATTTTAATATGAAATAGCTTCCATCTGGTTACAAAGGCAACAGGTGTTGCCATCACGAAGTAGCCAAAGTCGTATCAGGCTCTCGACACAGAAAATATATAATCCTATTACATCCAGTTCAAGCTTTATGCCCACATCGAGCAAACGTATAAATGAACCAGAATTTATTTTAACAAGCCTTTTTGAATTACTGGAGTTCTACCATTTTAACTGAATGATAAGTGACAAAGAGTACACAAATTTCTTATAAGAGGTAGAGCATGATCACAAAAAAAGGCAAGTACGGTATATTACAGTAAAAAAGGGGTTTGTAGCCTATTGGCTACTCTACACATAATACAGCTAAGTAGGTGGGAAGGGTAATTCAATATGAATGTTGAGTTCAGCTCCAGTTCACCTTCCTCTTGATGCAGCGTCTTGAAGTCACAGAATTGACTCATAGAATCTGAAGACATGTTCGTCTGAAAAGATCAAAAGAACGTATACAATTTTGCACGTGATGAGATAATGAGAATGCCTGTTCACCTATATTACACTATATTTTCATATTCTGTAGAATATGTGTATTTGATGTCAAAACTATGTAGAGTTCGTTTTGAGGTTCTTCGTAGCCAACATATTTTGGAGCTCTTCAGACGAACATGGTTACAGAATCCAGTCAAATCTGTGACAGCATCAGATTCCAGACTCTGCACTAAGAAGAAAGGGAAGTGGAACTGAATTCGGCATTCACAGGCCTCAAATCATTCACAAAATCTGGTTGGCAGGGGTAACACTTAACCAGCCTCTGTTATTAATTACCATTTTATGGAATGCAGTGTTAATATGGTTTTAAACGTGAAGGTACAACATTTGTGGCCATTTTATAGTTTGAAGATAAATTAGCCCTACTATAATCACACTTTTCTTTGTCCTCCCATTTCCAAAAAGGTAAAAAAAACATTGTTGAAAATGTATTCATAATAAAATGTTTATTTCACGAGCGATCATTATATTATGTTCGTGGTCTTCGTTGAAGCCATGAGGGGAGGCACAGGGCCACGAAAAAACTGTGAATCTCTTTTACACACGCTGGTATACTGACGAAGCTGGCCAGCATATTGGTTATCTAACTTACAACGTGGTTTTTGAGGTAGAGATTATTTGGGAAAGCTCTTCAATTCCCAACAACGCTTAGGGACTATTAAGGAAGGGGCCTATGGCTGGTTAAGTCGATTTTATTTATTGCAATCTAAACAGTAAAAATAATAGTAGTAGTAGTAGTAGTATTCTTCTGGAATACTCAATAAATGGGAAATGTTCGTTCCAGCTATAACTAATGAATGGTACTATCACGTTATTGATTACAGCATTTTCATAATTGACTATATCCTGTAGTAGGGATATTTCTTTCTGTGATTGTTGGGGACGTTTTCATATTAACCTAAATGTATGTTGTTTATGACCCACTAAATGTCTAGATGTTATCTCAGCACGCCACCCCCAAACTCTGTCGCGATTTGCCTCAAGCTAAAGTTATGAGAGGTTTCAGTACTTCAGACATTCATATACAAGACATTGTACTATTCATTATTGAGATCTCTATTCACAGTTATATTTTTTTATCGTGCGACAGACTGCAAGATTTACATTTTTTATGAAAGTCAAAAGTTGGAGGGTAGTACATTATATGGTACAAAAGTACACCTCCTTCCCGAAACTAGGCATAACTGAATCTGATTTTCAGATATAACTTAAAACGTCCTCTGTCAACTTTGTAGGCAATTAGGAAATGTGGATGCCCTCGGACAACCCACCACTCCCGACCCGGGCTAATGCGACGTGTTGATACGGCACTAAACAACTATGATGAAGCTTCTTGGACAACATATTTAGAACAAAACTTAACTTACGTAGTTTTTTTGCAATCGTATATTTGATAATAATTCGTCTATAATTTGTTTCCCTTTTAAGTCAGATTTTGAGTCAATATAATGTTTTTTTTTTCTTTTTTGGAGACGTTAAAAATAAGATATGAATTATTATTGTAGATTTAATAAGACTCAGCTTTAGAGCTTATTGGATTTAATTACCTGAACAGTGAGTGTTTTGGGAATTTATTAACTGTATGTACAATAATACCAAGAAGCGAGCTCATACTACCAAGTACGGGAGCTCTGTATGCATAGTGTCTCGTAACTCTCTAGACACTGGTACATTAGGTCAAAACAAACACATTTACCATATAAACATGGGTCTCTAGTGTTTTCCCGACTGCCTGTATGTATATGTTTTTACATTAAATTTAATACCTTAGGCACTGACCGAATATGACTCAAATTTTTATTTATTGTAATAATGCCAATCACTAAAAAACATTTTACGATATTATATTCAATTCTTTAAAATGGTACCCATTAAAACTTTGAATACCTTAAAACCTAAAAATTTTACTAAAATATTACAAGAATAACATTTCTTAGTGCATTTTATTACAAATCAAATAACACAAAAAGTATTTGAATTGAATGACAAATAACTTTCATAGATTTTACTGTAACAATACACGGCCCATATTGAGATTCTCAGCGGATATCAAACAATACAACAATATAATAAACAGCAGCTCCAGAATATCCGATGCCTAATCGGGATGTCATGGACTGTCAAACCCAGGATTACAATAGACCTCTAATATTTCGCCATTTCCCGCCACTACTATTCCATCCCATTTTTCCCTCTAGCTAATTAAGTACAGATGGCTTGATTATAACAATTCATCATCCTCAATTCTTCATAACACGCTAATTAATATTGTTACTTTAAGATCTAAAATTAAAAGATGTTATTTCATCATATTTATTTACTTTTCTTGGTACTTCTATAAAATCTACTAAGTTGATTCTTATAAAATGAATTATATAAAATTATTTCACGATACATTTTTGAATACAATTTTAATGCAAAACAAAAATCGTCATCACTCCACAAATTTGTCGTCAAAATTAAAAACATTTTTGTATTTAATATAAATTATCTCATTTTCGTTAAACATGCTTTGATTTATCGTTGCCTATTTTGGAGTTGGTTGTTTGTTGTTTTGTTATTTCGCTTGCTATTAAATTTCGTTTTAAATAATATCTTAATGACCGTTATTTTATCCTGTGTTAGTTTATAAGGTAGTAATTCTTTAATCTGTGTTATAGAGTTAGTAATCTCTGGATATACAGCAATACCTCTGTTTCATTTGTAACATTTAAAGGAACTTAACACTTCAATTAGTTTTTAATTTGATAATTTATCATGTTTCTCATTTAAAGCATTATTGAAACCTCGTCTCCTCTCAGATGTAATTAGTTACGAAGCAGCTAGCCGTGGTCAACGGCTAACAGAGCAATGAAGCTGTGACGTGAACATCAAAGTTGCACAGACAGTGTTTACTGTATTTGGCCGCCTTTGTCAACGGGTTTCCAGTCACTAAACTTTAAAGAACCGAGGAACAGCGGGCCGAACCGGACTCTTCTGATCTTCGTGGCTTTTTGTGCCCAAACTTAATATTGTTTATTAACTTGACTGCTTCCATCACGTAATTAAATTTTGATACTAAGTAGCAGTATTATTTAGAACGACCTTGAAGTAAATATAAGAACTTTATTAAAAAATTATACAATATTATTTGTGCGGATAATCAAAATACAAGTAGCTTATTATTTTATTTCTTTTTTTCTTTTGTCATGCATTCCCTTATTTGTACGGCTGGTATGTCTGTTAGCTATATGATTTACACTATTAATTAGATGTAATTCAAAAGTGCTAATTACAATAATTACCGTTTATTTACCAGTTATGTAATAGCTAAAAATGCGCTCACTTTCTCCAAAGCAGGCTGAAACACTGTAAAATAAAATGTCTAAAGATTTTCACTCTATCGATATACAACAAGAATATATAGCAAATATTATTTTGATTTAATAAACACCGATTAGTAAATAACATTATTTTTAATTTTCGATGGTGAAAGTTGACAATTACAACTATTGCATTTGATTACTTGAATTGATAAGAACTTATTTTAAAAGAAACACAATTCACTGTCATACGTGATTACTGCTGTTGTTTGGCGTTTGTTATTGTTGTTTGTCTGGTTTGACAGGATACCTGGATAGCATTTCGGACATTTGCAATCGTTATGGTTACAAAATGTATAACACAACGTTTCAAGGATTGGAATCTATCCTCTTCGTCAGGAGGGGGAGGTACGAGTATGTCGCGAGTACGAGAAACACAATCACACATCACACCGGCACGGATAAAAGTGGGATACTAACAAGAAAATCGATTTCGGTTCTTTCTTTGGCATCGAGTCGTGTCATCTGAAACAATGTTGCAGGGACTTGCATTCTCTGCACTAACAACGCCTGGACTAGACTCCAAGCAGCTTTTGTGTATGTTTTAACCCTTTCTTTTCCTTTTTTGTTCTTTTTGTTCTCTATTTTTGTATGTACTAATACCTCCCCATCTGTCGAAGAGTATAGATTATAATCCTCGAACGTTGTGTTATATCTTTTGTAACCATAACGATGTCAAATGCCCAAATCCTGTTATAGTGCTATGTATTTTTAAGATTTCTCACGATACGATTTAATATAATATCATCATAGTACCAGGTCATTGTGTGATGATTTATTTCTAAATTTTAATTGACTATGTGGGAGTACACATTTTTAGTGTTGGTTGTTCAAATTTTCCAACACAAATTATACTAAATAGTCTCCGTTGGCAGCTGTCGGTCACTTTTTTTATTTATGTATATGTTACAACTAATCAAGTGATATTAAGTTGGTTATTTGATGGAGAATAACTGCTTCAGCAACATGTGTGTTTTAATAATCAAATATTTTAAACAAATATACTCTCATGACATTAACATTGAAACTTTGTTCGGATGCATATCAAACACAAAAAAGGCATCGAGATTACAAGAGATTTCGATTCATATCCTTATACTTCACACTCTTTCATATACTCACTTATCATTCATACTTACACATATTACCAAATAAGTATTAGAATTTATAAACCGACATATAAGCAAAATCAAGGAATTCTTTTAGTTGGCTGATTGTTAGGGAATAGAATACTTGAGAGGCTGGAAAATTGTCAATTCTCTCTTTCCATCTATCTGGCTAATTGTCAGTTCGGTATCTCAAGTACAAACAACCTACACACTTGAAATTTGGCATGAACTTTTCATTTCTTTATATGCAACATAGAGTTTGTTGATGGTACACGTATGGCACTCTATTGGATTTAGATGATCGTTAGCGAACGGTTTTTACACTGGTCTGATTGGTAACCAAGGTGGCAACGTGAAAATTACAGAAAAAATTAATTTGTATAGAAACTGAATACAACCATATGACTTTTGTAACATAGGTTATATCTCACAGGAGGTTTCATCTGAAGGCAAACTTTTGCTTTACATAGGCAAAGATGAGTTCTTTGATTGTAAATTTCCAACCATGAGATTTGTCTTAACGTCTTTAAGACCTGGCACTATTTAATTTTGTCTTTCCGGATATGTAAACTTTTCTTTTCTGTATCATTGTCGTCCGCATACCTGTACGCTGGCTTTCTCAAGAATGGAACAATCTATAGACTTTAAATTTCTCGCGCCACTTTAACGATACCTGATGTGGCGTACCTCAACCTTATTTACTGATTGAATTGGGGAACATACCATTGCTAACATTTATTGTTCAGTGGATTTCTCATAATTTATTCTTATTTTACTTATAATAAAAGCTATACACACACAAAAAAATAAAATAAAATTACTATTGGAGCGTTTATGTATACATTAAATAGTATATTCCAATAAGAAGAAGATGGCAGAATGTGTACACTTTGGGTTTTACATCACCGATCAATTAGCGTCTTTTATTAATTTTTCATTGATCAATAGAAAATGTATGAATGGTTTATATAGCAGAATTACATGTATAAGAACACCTGATGATGATTTCATAAACAAAATCTCCTAATTAAAGTAATTCAGTTTTACTTTGTACGTTATCTTTCGAAAAGCATTGTTAAACGCTTACTAGTTTATGAGGTAACGTAAACATGTTGACATTCGGTCTTCTATAAAATTGTGGCCAATCGTTAACATCTGAACCCGCAATTCTCAGGAATTATCCGTTTTACCAGCATTAAGATAAAATTCAACTCGATATCTGTATAATAAGTACGTCTGCCACACAATCCATCACCAATTCTTTCCTGATTGTAAATCTAGTGTGTTCTCCTGTTAGGAAATTGATATTGACACGTTTCTAAGTACTATTCCCAACACTCTGAGCTCAAGCTAAACTTCAACAGTATTAAACACAGCACAATTAGTGTCACTACAACAGTTTACCTCCCCCTCCCCAACATCACCACCTTCCACACCCAACCGTCTTATTGATCCCTAATGACATAGTTGTGGTCGCAGCATTGATTAATGACCTGTGCTTACTTTTAGCCTGATTCGAAAAATTCTACGGGACTTCTAGTCGTACACGCTATATACAAAATAAAACATCCAGCACTGCATAATCTGAATAATTCTCACACTCTTGGAAGATAAACAGGTAAGTATGTTAAACCATCCAAATAGGAATATTGTCTAAGTATATACTCAAACAAACTTGGTTCCTTTATAACAAAATTTGCATAATTACAATTAATTTACTTGCAACACCATTTTACAATACATAGGAGGGTAATGTTTTAAATAAAACTACTGGATCTAAATTCATCTAAGTACCAAAATTATAAATCCTCTAATTCAAAAATTTTAGGAACAACGTTAGACACAGGGCTACGAAAAAACTGTGAATCTCTTTTAAACTTCAACGCTGGTATACTGACGAAGCTGGTTGGTATATTGATTGTCTAATTTATAACGTAGTTGTTGAGATAGAGATTATTTGGTAAAGCTCTTCAATTTCCAACAACGCTTAGAGACTATCAAGGAAGAGGCCTATGGCTGGTTAAATCGATTTCGTTGATTGTAATCGAAAAAGTAGTAGTATTCTTGGGGAATACTCAACGAGTGGGAAATGTGTGTTCCTATTCTATAATTAATGAATCGTACTACATAACACGTTGTTGATTACAGCATTTTCATAATTGACTATATCCTGTAGGTGGGATATTTCTTCCTGTAACTGTTGGGGACGTTTTCATATTAACCTAAATGTCTATTGTTTATGACCCACTCACTACTTGTCTCACGCCACCCGCAATCTTTGTCGAGATTTGCCTTAAGCTAAAGTTATGAGAGGTTTCAGTACTTCAGACATTCATATACAAGACATTGTACTATTCATTATTGAGATCTCTATTCACAGTTATATTTTTTTTATCGTGCGACAGACTGCAAGATTTACATTTTTTATGAAAGTCAAAAGTTGGAGGGTAGTACATTATATGGTACAAAAGTACACCTCCTTCCCGAAACTAGGCATAAGTGAATCTGATTTTCAGATATAACTTAAAACGTCCTCTTTCAACTTTGTAGGCAATTAGGAAATGTGGATGCCCTCGGACAACCCACCACTCCCGACCCGGGCTAATGCGACGTGTTGATACGGCACTAAACAACTATGATGAAGCTTCTTGGACAACATATTTAGAACAAAACTTAACTTACGTAGTTTTTTGCAATCGTATATTTGATAATAATTCGTCTATAATTTGTTTCCCTTTTAAGTCAGATTTTGAGTCAATATAATGTTTTTTTTTTTTTTTTTGAAGACGTTAAAAATAAGATATGAATTATTATTGTAGATTTAATGAGTCAGCTTTAGAGCTTATTGGATTTAATTACCTGAACAGTGAGTGTTTTGGGAATTTATTAACTGTATGTACAATAATCCAAGAAGCGAGCTTATACTACCAAGTATGGGGGCTCTGTATGCATAGTGTCTCGTAACTCTCTAGACAATGGTACATTAGGTCAAAACAAACACATTTACCATATAAACATGGGTCTCTAGTGTTTTCCCGACTGCCTGTATGTATATGTTTTTACTTTAAATTTAATACCTTAGGCACTGACCGAATATGACTCAAATGTTTATTTATGCTAATAATGCCAGTACATATGACGATATTATTTTTAATTCTTTAAAATGGTACCCATTAAAACTTTGAATACCTTAAAACCTAAAAATTTTACTAAAATATTACAAGAATAACATTTCTTAGTGCATTTTATTACAAATCAAATAACACAAAAAGTACTTAAATTGAATGACAAATAACTTTTATAGATTTTACTGTGACAATACACGGCCCACATTGAGATTCTCAGCGGATATCAAACAATACAACAATATAATAAACGGCAGCTCCAGAATATCCGATGCCAAATCGGGATGTCACGGACTGTCAAACCCAGGATTACAATAGACCTCTAATATTTCGCCATTTCCCGCCACTACTATTCCATCCCATTTTTCCCTCTAGCTAATTAAGTACAGATGGCTTGATTATAACAATTCATCATCCTCAATTCTTCATAACACGCTAATTAATATTGTTACTTTAAGATCTAAAATTAAAAGATGTTATTTCATCATATTTATTTACTTTTCTTGGTACTTCTATAAAATCTACTAAGTTGATTCTTATAAAATGAATTATATAAAATTATTTCACGATACATTTTTGAATACAATTTTAATGCAAAACAAAAATCGTCATCACTCCACAAATTTGTCGTCAAAATTAAAAACATTTTTGTATTTAATATAAATTATCTCATTTTCGTTAAACATGCTTTGATTTATCGTTGCCTATTTTGGAGTTGGTTGTTTGTTGTTTTGTTATTTCGCTTGCTATTAAATTTCGTTTTAAATAATATCTTAATGACCGTTATTTTATCCTGTGTTAGTTTATAAGGTAGTAATTCTTTAATCTGTGTTATAGAGTTAGTAATCTCTGGATATACAGCAATACCTCTGTTTCATTTGTAACATTTAAAGGAACTTAACACTTCAATTAGTTTTTAATTTGATAATTTATCATGTTTCTCATTTAAAGCATTATTGAAACCTCGTCTCCTCTCAGATGTAATTAGTTACGAAGCAGCTAGCCGTGGTCAACGGCTAACAGAGCAATGAAGCTGTGACGTGAACATCAAAGTTGCACAGACAGTGTTTATTTGGCCGCCTTTGTCAACGGGTTTCCAGTCACTAAACTTTAAAGAGCCGAGGAACAGCGGGCCGAACCGGACTCCTCTGATCTTCGTGGCTTTTTGTTCCCAAACTTAATATTGTTTATTAACTTGACTGCTTCCATCACGTAATTAAGTTTTGATAATAAGTAGCAGTATTATTTAGAACGACCTTGAACTAAATAGAAGAACTTTATTTAAAAATGATACAATATTATTTGTGCGGATAATCAAAATACAAGTAGCTTATTATTTTTTTTTTCTTTTATGTCATGCATTCCCTTATTTGTACGGCTGGTATGTATGTTAGCTATATGATTTACACTATTAATTAGATGTAATTCAAAAGTGCTAATTATAATAATTACCGTTTATTTACCAGTTATGTAATAGCTAAAAATGCGCTCACTTTCTCCAAAGCAGGCTGAAACACTGTAAAATAAAATGTCTAAATATTTTCACTCTATCGATATACAACAAGAATATATAGCAAATATTATTTTGATTTAATAAACACCGGTTAGTAAATAACATTATTTTTAATTTTCGATGGTGAAAGTTTAGAATTACAACTATTGCATTTGATTACTTGAATGGATAAGAACTTATTTTAAAAGAAACACAATTCACTGTCATACGTGATTACTGCTGTTGTTTGGCGTTTGTTATTGTTGTTTGTTTGGTTTGAGAGGATACCATTATTTCGGACATTTTCTATCGTTATGGTTACAAAAGGTATAACACAACGTTTCAAGGATTGGAATCTATCCTCTTCGTCAGGAGGGGGAGGTACGAGTATGTCGCGAGTACGAGAAACACAATCACACATCACACCGGCACGGATAAAAGTGGGATACTAACAAGAAAATCGATTTTGGCTCCTTTTTTTGCATCGCGTTGAGTCATCTGAAACAACGATGAAGGGACTTGCATGTTCTGCAGTAACAACGCCTGGACTAGACTCCAAGCAGCTTTTGCGTATGTTTCAACCCTTTCTTTTCCTTTTTTTTCTTTCTGTTCTCTATTTTTGTAAGTACTAATACCTCCCCATCTGTCGAAGAATATAGATTTTAATCCTCGAACGTTGTGTTATACCTTTTGTAACCATAACGATGTCAAATGCCCAAATCCTGTTATAGTGCTATGTATTTTTCAGATATCACACCATACGATTTAATATAATAGCATTATAGTACCAGGTCATTGTGTGGTGATTTATTTCTAAACTTTAATTGACTATGTGGGAGTACACGTTTTTTAGTGTTGGTTGTTCAAATTTTCCAACACAAATTATACTAAATAGTCTCCTTTGGCAGCTGTCGGTCACTTTTTTTATTTATGTATATGTTACAACCAATCAAGTGATATTAACTTGGTTATTTGATGGAGAATAACTGCTTCAGCAACATGTGTGTTTTAATAATCAAATATTTTAAACAAATATACTCTCATGGCATTAACATAGAAACTTTGTTCGGATGCATTTCAAACACAAAAAAGGCATCGAGATTACAAGAGATTTCGATTCATATCCTTATACTTCTCACTCTTTCATATACTCACTTATCATTCATACTTACACATATTACCAAATAAGTATTAGAATTTATAAACCGACATATAAGTAAAATCAAGGAATTCTTTTAGTTGGCTGATTGTTAGGGAATAGAATACTTGAGAGGCTGGAAAATTGTCAATTCTCTCTTTCCATCTATCTGGCTAATTGTCAGTTCAGTATCTCAAGTACAAACAACCTACACACTTGAAATTTGGCATGAACTTTTCATTTCTTTATATGCAACATAGAGTTTGTTGATGGAACACGTATGGAACTCTATTGGATTTAGATGATCGTTAGCGAACGGTTTTACACTGGTCTGATTGGTAACCACGGTGGCAACGTGAAAATTACAGAAAAAATTAATTTGTATAGAAACTGAATACAACCATATGACTTTTGTAACATAGGTTATATCTCACAGGAGGTTTCATCTGAAGGCAAACTTTTGCTTTACATAGGCAAAGATGAGTTCTTTAAATGTAAATTTCTAACCATGAGATTTGTCTTAACGTCTTTAAGACCTGGCACTATTTAATTTTGTCTTTCCGGATATGTAAACTTTTCTTTTCTGTATCATTGTCGTCCGCATACCTGTACGCTGGCTTTCTCAAGAAAGGAACAATCTATAGACTTTAAATTTCTCGCGCCACTTTAACGATACCTGATGTGGCGTACCTCAACCTTATTTACTGATTGAATTGGGGAGCATACCATTGCTAACATTTATTGTTCAGTGGATTTCTCATAATTTATTCTTATTTTACTTACAATAAAAGCTATACACACACAAAAAAAAAAAATAAAATTACTATTGGAGCGTTTATGTATACATTAAATAGTATATTCCAATAAGAAGAAGATGGCAGAATGTGTACACTTTGGGTTTTACATCACCGATCAATTAGCGTCTTTTATTAATTTTTAATTGATCAATAGAAAATGTATGACAGGTTTATATAGCAGAATTACATGTATAAGAACACCTGATGGTGATTTCATGAACAAAATCTCCTAATTAAAGTAATTCAGTTTTACTTTGTACGTTATCTTTCGAAAATCATTGTTAAACGCTTACTAGTTTATGAGGTAACGTAAACATGTTGACATTCGGTTCTTCCATAAAATTGTGGCCAATCGTTAACATCTGAACCCGCAGTTCTCAGGAATTATCCGTTTTACCAGCATTAAGATAAAATTCAACTCAATATCTGTATAATAAGAACGTCTGCCACACAATCCATCACCAATTCTTTCCTGATTGTAAATCTAGTGTGTTCTCCTGTTAGGAAATTGATATTGACATGTTTCTAAGTACTATTTCCAACACTCAGAGCTGAAGCTAAACTTCAACAGTATTAAACACATCACAATTAGTGTCACTACAACAGTTTACCTCCCCGTCCCCACCATCACCACCTTCCACACCCAACCGTCTTATTGATCCCTAATGACATAGTTGTGGTCGCAGCATTGATTAATGACCTGTGCTTACTTTAAGCCTGATACGCAAAATTCTACGGGACTTCTAGTCGTACACGCTTTATACAAAATAAAACATCCAGCACTGCATAATCTGAATAATTCTCTCACTCTTGGAAGATAAATAGGTAAGTATGTTAAACAATCCAAATAGGAATATTGTCTAAGTATAGACTCAAACAAACTTGGTTCCTTTATAACGAAATTTACATACTTACAATTAATTTACTTGCAACACCATTTTCCAATACATAGGAGGGTAATGTTTTAAATAAAACTATTGGATCTAAATTCATCTAAGTACCAAAATTATAAATCCTCTAATTCAAAAATTTCAGGAACAACGTTAGCACTTAGAGGTGAATGTAGTAGTTCTTCTTGTTCGTATTACTAATTTACGAGTATGCATCTCGTATGATAATTAACTGTGTACTTTAATATGTTTTACTGCTGTTTGGTTTGATAGATGTATATTGTTATTTATCGATGAACCTCATTCATAAACTTTACGTATCATGTGATTATTGAAGCAAGACTGCACACTGCATGCAAAAGATTATTTATTTGATATTAATTCTTAAAACTAAAATCAATCTAAATCTAAAGTTTATAATACTGGTTAATTAAACTTTACTTATAAGTAAGTCGAAACCTAGATTTTAACGCTTTCATGAGGAACTTTGAAAGTAATTCCATTAATGTAAATTAAGAAACTTAGATTAGATCTGTTAACGACTTAAATCTTGAATTCATATGAGTTTACAGTTTGTAGCAAGGACAAAGCCCGGACTATGAAGTTGATGGAGGCAATAAACAGTGGCGTGGTGTTTTAATGGCTTCTTATTATAGCGGCCTTTGACTTATTTACGATTACTAGAAGAAAGCCTTTGCCTCCATCACTGGCCGACAATGCCATTGGTTTTAAGTGAAATTATGTGTAATTAAAATGTTTACTTCATATAACAACAAAGGTTCCACTTCTAGTGTTAACAATAATAAAGTTAAGTTTTCGACGTAATATTAAGTTATTACGTAGGACTTTCATAATATTGCTCATCATTATATTGATACTGGGTTATTGTATTATATTGTTTTCTGCCGTAATATTTACATGAAAACCGCACGGCGCACAAGTAGTTCTGGCGTATTTACTAGATGGCAGCACTTCCTTGGTCCTCTGCCATGAGCGCTTGCACCTTGCTGTACAATGTAGACAGCTACCGCACGTCGCCTGGAGTATGATGTGGTTTTTTATAGTTTTTATTGTACCATTGATATATACGACGCTAAAACAGACGATTTGTTTCGTTTACGAGCTAATGATAAGAACACAGAAAGAGAAAGAAAAATGTTTGGAAAAAGATGTTTATTCGAAAGAAAAGTCTACGCTTGTTAATTAAATGGTAATTTTTTACATTTTTAAATAATTTAAGAAACTAAATTCTTTATGCAACAGAGAATACATAACATTCTTTTACATAATGTTTTCTATTATTTTATTCGTAGTAGTATATTTTACATATATATATTTAAATGATCACTGACTTCTAAATATTAAAATAATACAAATTTATACATTTTCTTCATTATCGTTTGTATTAGTTGTTATCATTTGATCAGAATTATTTTCACTATAATCTCGTATTTCATTATCATTATATTCTAAAAATAAAATTATGGGGTTATAATAACAGAAATCTCAAATAAAAAATAATAAGAAGGAATAAGAAAGCCTGGAATAAAGTCTTGCTGCATATCTTGTAAACAGCTTCCATTGTTTGCTGTTCCATATCTCGTTGTAATTATTTTTGTATCATCTGACATTGTTAAATTTAGTATAACTCTTAAAAAGTTAATAAATGGTTTTGACGTTTCTTCAGCAAAATTTTTATTAAAATCTGTTTTTAGGTATTTTATTTTTTTAAGTGAATGTAAAATAAGGCCCAACGTAATTTAATAAAGGTTATTATAATTATAATCAACAGAAAAACAAATTTTCTTCCAAGATGAAATTACACTACATCTTTTTTAACTATAAAAGATCTAATCAATATATATTTAAGGATCCCTTTTTTAGAATCCGAAGAGCTTTAAATAATTCTATTAAATGCAGTAAGTTAATCAATTTTACGTTGGATTTATTAATAAATATTTAGTAGTTCGTAGCTTTATTCTAACCAGTATTTTACCATATATTTAGTCTTTTTGCAACTATTATTTGGCGGTGGTAGTTTTTTTTGTTTTAAAGTCAACATCGCTACTAAGAGCAGTATAAATTAAACTGAACATTTTGCCAGCTTTTAAATTGGAGCTTAAGTATCCTAATCTGAAAACTTCCATAACCAAAGAAAGGCTACAGAAGCTAGGATAGATCCAGACTATGCAATATTTTAGACATTTACGTCAATAATTATATCAGGAAACTGATCAAACAGTAGGACGTTTTAATCAATTGATCAATCATTGTACGTTTTAAACATACACCTATAGCCCAGCAAAAAGCAGTCAATTCAACAAGGACTGTGCCAAAAACAAAATTGAAAGAGTTTTCAAGCTCCAAAAAAAGGCAATCAGAATCATTGCAAATTTAAATTACAGAGAGTCGTGTAGGGAATCTTTCAGGGAGTTAGAATTGCTGACTTTGCCCTGCCTTTATGTTCTGGAGGTGATCATGTACTGCAAATCAAAGTGTGATTTGGTTCGTGGCGGTGACGTTCACCACTATGAAACAAGAGGCAGGGACAACTTCCGAACTCGGCAATACAGACTGACATTATCACAACATCTCCCTCAACAGGTTGGTGTCAGACTAATCAACAAGCTCCCTGAAAGTGTCAAACTTTCCGCCAATCAACATCAATTCAAAACTCGTCTTAAACGCCTTTTGGTGTCCAAAGCGTTTTATTCTGTCGATGAATTCATGGTCAGCCGCTGGGAAGTCTAAATCTAAATTTAACTTGGATCTGAAGTCAGTTTGAATGTGTTTGAGTGAATGCATGAATTGTAAGTATGAATGTGTTTTGAACGTCTAAGCCTGTGGTTTATCTTACTTACTTCTGACTTTTGCAATACAATGTCCATTGTCAAAATGCAATAAAGAGATTGATTGATTGATTGATTGATTGACTGAACGAAGAAAGGCCCTCACTGACATCAAAATGGCCGCAATAGTTCTGCCCCTAGTGGCTACAGAGTGAGCACGCTTGACGATACATTTCGTGACGCGAAAGGAAAGTTTTTCCCCTTGCAAACCATACATCCACAGTCCGCTAAAAGAAGTAGTAATTTAAAAAAAACAAAGTACCTGGTATACAATAAAAACGTTAAGAAGGTTAAAGGGACTATCACTGTTAGAACATAACACATGAAACTACTTAATGTCTAATGTGCATTAATAATCTGAGAAGAATATCCGTCATAATGCATTTAGAAATTACAGTTAATCAAATACTCTTGTCCAGCACAAAGAATGGGTTTAAACACGTCCGCAATTCAAACAATTGACGCTGGAATGACATTAGGTCTTTTGGAAAACTGAGGTAAGTACTTAAGGAATAACTAATATGTTAGTTATAAATTTTTGAACCTCTACTAGATAAAAGAGTTCGTGACGAGTTTTTTATAATGATGTGTTATAAAGTACCACGAAATAAAGGAACCTTTGTTCTTAGGCTTATACAGCCGCTATTTCAAAGCAAACTACGCAATAAATTCATCATTGCAACCTTTACTGTCTAAAATGTACATAAAAGACCTTAATAACATCGCACTGAAAGGAAAACAGAGAAAACATAGTGAACTCTCATAAGTAGTGTATTCTCTAAATGATTATGTAGGTTTGGCCACACTGTACATACAGGTTGCTTTGATGAATTATTGCAATCTAATAAATCCATAGGTCCAAATACCAAGTTTATCATAAAATATGAAAACAAATATTTACCATTTCTGGCGCGATAACATTGAATAAATTATACGAATCCAATAGTACCAATATAACAAAACAAAAAATGAAATCGCAATTGATGAATAGATGAATTCATAATGCAAATTAAGTATAGCATAAATATTATGACTCCAGTTTGGTCATACTCTAAAGACTTTATGAGAGAATCATACTATTAAACAAAGCTCAGTAAATACCAAGAAATAATTATGGAACTTAGGAGTCAAAATACACAATTACCTTTAGATAAAATTAAAAACGTCCAAACTGGTATATTTTCAAAACTTTTAAGAAACTACTCTTAAAATTAAAAGTGTGTTAAAAGTTATAGTACATAGACAATGTTCAAGACAGCTCAATAATAAAAGAACGGTTTATACCTTCAAAGGAGAAGATTCCACTATGTACTCAGGAGTCTACAAAATTTCATATAATTAATTATGGAATAATCTACAATGGAAAATAAATCTTTTAATATCTGCATTAGATCCTAAAATCATTAAGCACATGAACATAAGATCACGAAAAAACAGCCGTAGTAGCACCAAACGTGCATCAAACTATTATTCGATGAAGTAAATGTTCTTTCAAATTCCATCATGTTTCTTAAGAACAATAAGAATAGTCATATGAATTTGATTAAGAAAGTAACTTCATCAAAGAGTTCAGCATCAGGTTAAGATAAAACAGGAAGGCTGTGATGAAAAGTAACAGGTTATTACAAATTCATACCATCACGATAAAACCCCATCCCCTACACCCAGTGATATAAGTTTATGGCATCAGTATTTTTTCCAGCTTCAGCTTTATATATTTAGATCTAAAATGGCTGCCTACAGCGTGGCCGAAATCAGGTATTAGCAAGCTTACCAAGCAATACAAACTGCAATCCGTTTAGCTCAACCAAAACAAACAAACCAACATTTGCGGAAACTTATCATTATCACAATAACCGTTACGACATGCAGTACAGCCAGACTAAACATACCGTATGTAATAAGTTTGTATCAAGAAACACTGAAACCAAAATATCTTAAATATGTCAATTGATAACCGTAGTAATTCGACCACAATCATTGTAAATTAATATTAAGAACAGAAATAAAAGAGATTTGCACTCTGGTCAACTCGTATTTACAGGTGTCACTATATATAGATATATCCCTAGTAAGTGCCGGTGACCTGACAGTTCAGTGGTTTGGGAGTTGTGATTGTCTCAAGTGGTAATAATAGACTAATGCAATGCTAATCAACTGTGGTGTAACATTGTGGTCATTGGTTGAGTTTCTAGTTGTACTATATTTATAGGTCCTCCTTATACCCATGAGATCAGCAAGGTATTAAGACAAGAATATATAAATTATCAAAATAGACCAATCAACTTGATAACGAAACGAATGATTTTTCTGCAATGACACCTGAATCTTTGTAGTAGATCATTGCACCACTAAATATACTTTATTATTCGTGTACTCATGGTAGTGTATTTATCATTCATGAACACACCAATTTAATGCTCCTTTTTAAATATCAACAAATTCTGACGTGTACATACACATAATTATTTATGAAACATTTAACTTTTTCAAAAAAATATGTTTCTTAAACAATTCCTAATTGAAATTACAATATTTGGAGTTACTTTAAGTAATTATAAGTACTTATACTGTTTAATGTTCGCTTTCATAAAACTTAGGGATGTTCCACAGGAAATGTCACTAAAATCTAAATTTTAAATTAAAAACCAGATTTTGAAGTAGGTAAGATGAAAAAGTAAATTCTTTTATAAACCGTGGACAACTTTATTTTTTTATTTTTTATTTTTTTAAAATAGTTTAGGTTTTAATACAACATACTGAATATAATTCTAATAAGCAATGGATTTATTTTAAACTTTATTTTCGTGCTAAGATGTTAATACATTGTTAAGTATTTTTATATAACTAATTGTTA
This sequence comes from Homalodisca vitripennis, assembly GCF_021130785.1. Taxonomy (NCBI): domain Eukaryota; kingdom Metazoa; phylum Arthropoda; class Insecta; order Hemiptera; family Cicadellidae; genus Homalodisca; species Homalodisca vitripennis. Next base: position 75,550 of record NW_025776748.1, read on the forward strand.
TTGTAAGTCTTAATGTAATACTTTGTATATATTTGCAAGTAATCTACTCCTTATTTACTTTATTGAATCTTAAGAAATAACTAAATAAATCTATTTTACTTCAAAATTCTTAAATTTTTATTTCTTTTAAATTATGATTGGCAGTTGGTAGTTTAGATTTTGAAATTTTGAAATGTAAAATTCTAGTATTCTTAACTGTGTAAACTTAAAACTTTGAACTCTTAAAATCTCTTTCAGATTTCTTTGATAGTATGCGATAACATGTAGATTCTTATGATTAATCTAAGATGATATATTATTATAGTATATTTGGCGGCCAAAATTGTAATCGTTTATACTAAAGTACAAAATATTATTGTCAAAACTAGTAAAACAAACTAAGCCTAATAAAAGGAAAAATAAAAGGAGCAGGGTTTAGGAAAAGTCAGAGATATCCAACTTACAATCTTTTTCATGAAACATAAATTCTTTTCTTGCGCCGTTTGTATATAAAAAGTATATTAACAAACATATATAAACATTTTTCTTCAATTTTCTCTTTAACGTCACATTCTTATAATACCAGGCACTCTAATAGAATAGGGATCTCTGTCATACCATTAATTACGTCATATTCAAATACTAACTCATTTTATATATCTCAGACCTTATTTATAAAAATATGTAAACAATTTAGTAATTTTTCTTTATTCGAAACCTTGTCTATTGAAATATTCAAACATAAAGTTAAAAGTTTTCTTCTGCATATTGGACTTGAGGAGGCCGAGACCTTGTTACTGTCCGAGGTGGGCGGTCATGACCATTTCTTGTACCAACTGTTTGCTCATGATTATGGTTTATCTACTAACTACTACAGTAGACATTACTAAATTATCTCCCCCTTCATTCCCATCTTCGGCTGTAAACTTGAAAAATAACCTGTTGACAGGTACTGGAATACACTGATCGCGATGAACATTGTATTTAATAGAGACTGTAGTAGCTTTGGGTAGAGATATATCAGTGCTACATTCCTGGGAGATAAGTTTGAATATACATACTATCTATTAATAATACGACTCTAGCCTACGCACAGGTTGCTTGCCCATGTAGGCTAATTTCCAATCGCTATGTAAACTTTTAGTTATTTATTGTATATATATTAATTATCAATTTACATATATTAATACTAATTGTGATAGTATTGTAGTTATAACAGAAATAAACTTTATCTATTATATTAATCTTTCGTCACATCTCAGAGTCAAAGCCAAATTGCAAAATCTGGTTCCAAAGTCTATCTATGAGCTAAACTTCCGGGAAAAGAGCAGTAGGAGCAATCTTGGGGTATTTGGGCGTCCGCAACAGTACTTAAGCTGTTTGTAGTCCTCGGGTAAACATGCAAGTAAATATATAAAGTAATGAAGCTACTAAAGAACTAAATAATAATATCAATAAATTCAAAGATACTTATTCTCTATCGTTGTTTTGAAGAATTGATAGGTAATACATATAATTTATTTTTTCGTTTATTTCTATTAACTTTATTTGTTTTTTATATATGTAATTTGTTACAGACTGGGATATACATCGTGCTAACGGTACTAACGGTTATATTTCGTGTCTAAGTAGCCGATTGATTCATAAACATACTAGCAAAAGACAAACTATTGTTAGTTTCAGTTACACAGATCAAGCTAGTGGCCAAGCTTCCAATACCTTCAGGTCTGCAAGCAAAATTGCCCTCTAATAGGGACAAAGTCATTTAGTAACTGTTGCGTTCCTTGGACCAACAAGTTACAAACTTAGTTACAAGTTTGTTTCGCGCAGTTGAGGACACAATCGAGTTGTCTGATTGCAGGGGTTTGATTCGGATCACTTACGGTTTGATTTTTTGATTCGGATCAATTTCCAGGTAAACTCGTTCTTTCTAACAATACAAATCAATCAATTAAACTATGTTCAGTAATGTAGGTAGTATTTATATCTTAAACAATAATATTGTATTACAATTATTTTTCACAGGTCTTACGGAGTTAAATGTATTTTGCTATTTAATCATGTAATCGACTTTTAATACTGACTTTCCACTCAATTATATTTTTTTACTGTGTGAATAATCTACATGAGTTCATATTTCGTAAGTTTAAATCTCATTTGATTACACCCAGCGTGTTCACAAATTTATTATTCTGCTATTTTCTCTTTGCTATTGCAGTTACCCATAGGAACAATGTAAAAATATCCGATAACTCTCAGCCAAATCCCATGAATTGACATGCACCGCACTCGGTGTTCGTTTTATAGAAATAAAACTTTGTGTAAAAGTATATAGGTCAGTTCGTTTTCGTGTAGACAGACGGAAGCTAATTTTTTCCTCCCTGCAAATGATAGCTTATATTAACGCTAATCTAATAATTTTGAATCATTTTTAATATGACCTTACTAAGTACATAATCGTTAATCATCGCACTGAGTCCTACTAGCCAAGGGCAAGCTTCTTATTTTCCTTTGTAATTATCGTGCTGCATTATTAACGATGCAATGTGTCGCATAATAGAATATTTAAATAGGATTAACTGTAACAACGCGACATTTTACATAAGCTTTTTCCGCGTATTTTTAATTACGTTTGTATAAATAAATATAGTTACTTTGCATAACATTTAACCTATATAGTTCCTTAATATACAAAGTAGGTGTACGTTACATGGTGTGCCGTGACAAACTTCACTGACGTTGGATGCAAAATTTCAAATAAATAGACTGATGGCAGTCATATAAAAAATAATTTTACACAAAAATTAAGCATCATAAAAATTATTCTTGTTGAATTTAAAATTTAAAGCCTACATATAAAGGCTTTTTTCAACATATATTTTTACATAATGTCCATTATATTTTTTTCCATTAAATTGGTTACCATATAAGTATTTAAATCATAAAATTCTATACACCAACTCAATAAATAAGGATTTATATTTTGGGGTAGTTGTGCTACATTTGTTAATATGCTACATGTTTAAATCTCTTATAGGTGTATTGAGTCTGGTTACAAATTTATTTATTCTGCTATTTCCCTGATGCCATTGCGGTTACCCATCATCGAAATCTGTGTTCCTTTTATAGAAATGAAGATGTGAGCACAGTTTCAAGGCTATAGGTCAGGTCATGTTCAAAATATTGTGCGTATAGACAGAAATACAGACAAATGAAATTTGTTTACCCCCACGATGGATAAGGCTGTGCTAAAGCTCAGCCAATCAAAATTTTTAACAAAAATTATTATAATATTACTGTCAAGACAATTAAAAAACTTTTATTTATTTTTGTAATGCCCTTATCATACTTATACTCTAAAAATTTATCTTTCTTTACCCTAAATGTTAGTAGTGTTGCTGTCCCAATGTCGGGGACGTACCGTGGAGAGTGCTGATATACATTATATCGTAATTTGTAATATACATATGCGTTATTTATTATTGGCTGAGCTTTATCAAAGACTATACTTTTGGGGTTTCAAAAAGTTTCCGGATGTCTATCTGTCTGCACGTCTCAAAAAAGAACAGACCTATAGACGTTGGTAACGCTTGTCACTCCTTGGAATTTGGCTGAAGGTTCTTAAAACTAATCATGGCGATAACGAGAAGGGTACAGTCATTTGATATTTTAACATGTTCCATGATACATTTAGTCTAACTATTTGCAAGATTACTCGGAGAAGATTCCTTTTCTGGACTTTAAATTCCATAAAACTTAATTTGTGCATAAACAAGAATGAGTTCTATGAGGTTGCATTTCTATCCATAGGATTCGGCTGAGTGTCATTGAATCCTATCACTCATTAGGCTATATAAGATTTTTTGTCCTGCTTAGGGGATGAAAACATTTATTTCTGTACGACATATTGTCCGGAGGCAGATTAATTGAAAACAAATTTAAATTTTGCACTCCTACCTCGTTTTATTAAACAATCCACAACGCATATAATGAAAATTTTAAGTTATCAACATTAAACATTTTTACCTAATACCTTTCTTATTTTGTTTATAATTGAAATATTCGTATACAAATTTAATTCGAGACGTTGAAATGTGGATAATAACTTAAGATAATAACTTATCGTTATTTTAAGTTTACTTAAATGGGTGTAAATATTGCTTTAAATTTATGTAAATTATAAAATACTTGGTGAAAGGGAGTGTATTTTGCTGTTGCAGGAATATTAATATATTATATGACAGTGATTAATGACCGCAAAGATTAACCCGTCAAAAAGCTCTTACCAGTTGCACAGTGCGTTGTATGGCGAAATTTATTTACGCGGGACTATTATTTTTATTTCACTGTGTGCTAGGAAAATGTTAAAGCCAAAGAGTAAAAAACGTGCTGTTTCCTACTAAAATTAATGGCCTTGTATTACTTATTTTACACAGATCGTTGAGTATAAAAGACACAGTTCAATCATAATGCTGCAGATTCTTTGAAAATACAAGAAATTTTAGTTTTAATAAAAGTCACTTTTACTAGCTTCTTACTAATTTGTTCTTATTAATTCCAATACGCCTCCCAAGTGAAACAAAATAATTATTATCAAGAAATTATTTTTTTTTTTTCAAATTGACGTTTAAAGTAAGCCAATTTTCTTATGTTCTTTCACCATTTATACAGTAAAATAAATGTATGGAAACCCTATGTTAAGGAGTTGATTGTTTTCTAACAATTTCTGTTCTGTTTTTACGTGAAATTAAAATTAAAGTATTATTTTTAAATAAATTTTTACAGGAACGTGATTTATTGTTTGTGATAGACTACGAAGTATGAAAAAATTAACAGTTGTTGCTAAAGATTGTTAAAACAAAAAGTTATTTCCTTACTTTAAATACAAATTTATTTCTTTTAAGATATATGCTTTAAAATTAAAAGCCTAGAACCATTTTTTTTATAAACCTACTTCCTAAATGTTTTTATAATTAGTGTGTAGTATAATCACATACCAGGATTTCTTTGTTCGTCACATTATATATTTCCATTATCAATTTTGATGAATGTTAATAATTCATTTTTAGAAGGATCCATTTTTTCATTCGATAACTACAGTAATAGGGTGTACGTAGTGAAATTCTAACTAAAATCGTCAGCGCGGTGTCTAGAATATGTTTTTATATAAAGATGTTTCTTATTAATAAGAATAAAAAGTATAATAAAACAAATTTGTCCAAATAAGTCTTTTACATACGGGGCGCTAGGGCAGGAATTTTAACAAAAACACTTTCTTGCCTCATTTATGCACATTTCTAAAATTTTAAGGCTGTGACTGTTGAATATTAGATAAAGAGGCAGACTAAATTAAATCTTAATTATAACACTAAAGTAAAAAATACTTTCTTTCATTTAGGAGTATTTATTTATAATTATTTGTAATACAACATATGCAGTTACACGAAAAACGTTTATAAGTATATTCGGGTGTTCTATATTCCTTAACTTAACCTTCATTCATTCTTAGTTGATTAACAAAATACATATAAACCTGTTCTCTTTCTCACATACATTGCTCAAAAATAATAAACTTTAAAAATACATGTTTTATAAATTTTTTCCTTTAAATTTCTTTCAAATAACAGAACTATTTGTTTAAATCTTCACTTCAATAAAATTTAAGAGTACTTTCATATTAGTTTGAGTATTCCCCGATATCAATTTTAATACAATTTTAAGTTTGGAAGTTCAATTTGGATTCTTAATTTTAACTTTGTTTAAAAGAATTTTACATAGCTGCATTAAAAAAATCACCAAACAAATAGAAATGGAACATTCTATTAAACCCTGGCTGAACTATAAACACCTAAATTCCCAAGCTAGTAAGTGGACGCTTGAATAAAAGGATCAGTCAATGACGTTGCTAGGGGTTTAGGACTCGTATGATCGCAACATTTGATCTCTTTCCTCCAATGCAGTTTGCAAACACGCAAAACTCACAATACTGTTCACCCATCAATAATCCTGGTATCAGCTCTCCGCTCTCACACAGAGAGCAACCCTTCGCCACATATGAACAACAAAAGCTCTAATCCGCCATCGTAAAAGCAAAAGCTATTGTGGTTAACGTATCGTCTGATTGCTTTATTGTCAGTAACTTCGTTTTGTTTATCATGACGAATTTACTCTGTAACACTATTCAATTTTTGTAGAAAGGTGTGAAATTCACTACTTCCTGTTCACTGAAAAATAATAAGTAAATAATGGATAATTTCAACTGCATTACCGATCATTAATTGTGAGGACTAAATTATTCCCGTAGTAATATTTAATATAATATTTCTTATATTATATAAAATGTTTAACGTATAACTAAATACAGTGTTATAAGGGAGGTTTCGCAGCAGTTAAGGATGCTGAGGTGGCGTCAGGGTGATTAATTGTGTGTTTCCTAACGTCAGGAAGGTAGCCGTAATCTGACCTTATTCAATGTGACTATGATTAGTTACGTCATTATATAAATAGTCCAGCATCCCATCTGAACCAGCAATGTGTAAAAAATATTACAACTTTAAATAAAAATTACCGTAAATTCAAGATTTGCTAGAAAGAACCAGTAATAAAAATCCCTATTCCCGTTTTCACCTTTAGACCGTCATCTTGTTTTCTACCGTAACGATAACTTGCCACTTCTCTGTGCTTGGTCAGTGGGTGGAAATCTATCTATATTATTTAGTTCTCTTTTGGTAATTAAGTTTTCATTAAGTGCAAGTGAAGTGTGTCTGTTTTTAAGTGCATGTTTTAGACTTTGCATAGTTGACGCAAAATATGGTTGCGATTCATGACTTATGCGTGGCACAATGCTCAGTCTGATTTGGTATGATTTGTATATGCTAACTTTGATTGTATTAGTTATGTGATAGGTTAGTTATTCACCTGAGAGAAATATCAGATTGCAGATTTCGAAACGTAGTATTACTGATTTATTTTGTATCAAATGGCAAGTGTTCGGAAAAAAATTTGTTTCCTTCAAGATTTGCAGAATGTAAATTGGAGAAAAGTAGAAAACAATATTTTAAAAGCAATATGAAAACATGAATTTCTTGACAAGCATAGCATAGACAATTTAATAACGAAATTACCCCCTAAAAATAAACCATCTAGAAATTTGTGCTACTTTAAACCTCAATTTATTTAATTAAGACCAGTAACTTGGGGAAGATGAGGTAAGTATTCCTGGGATATTTTGAATAAGGAACAGTGTTATAAATGTCTACTATTCTCATAATAAAGAGGTGTGGAGAAGTTTAAACGACGAACGGATTGGATTAATTTGAAAGTCCTCGATATATATAAAAGGATAATTACTAAACAAAATAAATACTGAATTAAAAAGAAAGTGTATTCTAGTGAGACTGGTTATTTTATCTGAACAATTTTTTTTTTTTAATTCTATCATCATGTAATGAAACATTTTCAGAATACATCCTTGACTCTGGAGACAATATTTAAAAATTATTAACGATAAATATTTTATAATTTATTTAGCTATATATTTAGGATAAATAATAGTATTATATACAACCCTCTATATACACACCACGTCAATCTCAATGTGGGGCAACATAAAACCCAGGGTTTATAAAATATTATTTTGTACAGAATAAAAATAAAGAACGTCAAAACTGCTACATTTTACATCTTTCATTGAATAAATATAATAAAATTAATCAAAGTTATAGCTTACGATTTCAAAACCATTCACTTGTTTTCTAACTAAGTTACTAGAGTTCGTATTTCTCGAGAGTTGAAGGGGGTTTAAATGCTAAAGAAGCAAAATAAACAGCTCGTAAGTCCTATCCTCTTACCTTCTTACTCTCAGATTCACAAATGCCTAATTTCATCTTGTCAAAGGCGCTTTACTCTTAAATATGAATTGTAAACATAGCAAGCTCTCTTTTTCAATCTTTGAAATTACGGAAGGAAAATATCTTCGCTGTTAGTCTCCTTTTTCATATATTGGTGTGCTTTGATTAGTTTATAAAACTACGGTATGCATTGTTATTCTTAATCTTTATAAAACTAACAGAAGTTAGATGGCATTGTGTAATTATATGTGTGTGTGTGTATGTTTGTGTGTGTGTGTGTGTGTGTGTGTGTGTGTGTGTGTGTGTCATTATATGTTGTTATTTTTTTACTATACCTTTTTGAAAACGACAAAGCCGAAATATTAAAGGAAATTTTATACCAAGACGTCATAAAATCATAAAAATACATAAATATAAGTAGATATGAATATGGCGGTTCTAGCTCACTTTTGGGACAGACAGAAAATCAAGGGAAAATACTGTTTAAAGGACAATAAACGAATCTGTAAAATCAAACAGTAAGGCGGTTCTAGCTCACTTTTGGGACAGACAGAAAATCAATGAAAAATACTGTTTAAAGGACAATAAACGAATCTGTAACTCACGAATGAAAAATTACCCGAATCTATAGCTGTTTGCTTCTACTTTCTTAAGCTCTAAAAATCTTCGAAATCTTTACTCTACAAAGTTAATTGTAACATAGTCTTCTACTTTCTTAAGCTCTAAAATCTGCTACAAATCTTCGAAATCTTTACTCTACAAAGTTAATTGTAAACACAGTCTTTATCTTTAATAGTCTTCTTTCCAGTAACAACCAAGTGTAATTTTTCATTTTTGTTTAATTCTTTAATCTTTTTCTCATCCAAAACAGTCAAAAATCTGTTCGGCAAGTGTACTTTACAATCTTCCAACTCGGCAATTATTGTAAACCCGAATTTATCTTTCATTTTCTCCAAATTCAAGATTCTATATCTCTTTTTTTCTTCCAATTCCACTAATTTCTTATATTCTTTGAATCTTAGTTCACCAACCTTATTCAACTCTTGTAACAGCGCCGCCATTTATTATAGAAAAATCTTTTAACTAAATTTAGTTAAAAGATTTTTCTATAATAAATAGAACAATCTGAAAACATTTGACCAGAAATTGTGCTGATTTGTGTAAAGTTGTCACAAAAATCACCACTTCTCAAAATTTTAGTTTACAAATTTTTGCTCTTTAAATATGGAGCGGAAAAAGATAGAGTGCCCATACTGCAAAAAAGATGTTTTTGATCATCATTACACCAGGCATTATAATTCAAAGAATCATCTGAAAAATAAAGATATTTATGAAAAAGAACTGAATTTTTTAAGACAATGGGCTAAAGAAAATCAAATTGTAGATCATGAAAAGATGTACAATATAGAAAAATTACGAGAATTAAAGAAAAACTTTAAGGAAGATAAAAAAGATCTCAATCTATTTAATGATGAAAAAATTCAATCAATCGCTGAAAAATTGTCCATAGAAACAAACGATAAAACTAAGTCTGAAATGATCGAAGAAATTGATAAAACTCTTAACGAAAAACCTGAAAATATCATAGATGTAGAAGTTTTATCCTCTATACATGGTCTTTTCAAACAATACATTTTAACGAATTTAAACGAAAATTTCATGTCAATTTACAAATATCTATCAATTATGAGGCCAGAGATTAAAAGTTTAATAGAAAAATTTCAAGAAACCGTTAAAAATATGAAAGGTTATTTATCTTTAGAATGCGAATACGAACGAACTTTAGTGAACGGTGAACCACAAACTTGTCCTATGTATTTTACTATAAAATCGGATGAAATCTTCGATGTGAACGACTTTATTACTAAGCAATTTAATAAATTAACACATCGAAAACAAACGAATCATCCAAATAAAGGTTCTGGATGGACATTAAAACGCTGCAAACAACTAGTTTTGAGCCTTAATAAACACGAATTTATGAACGCAGGATCATATATCGATTTACCACAAGAGATCAAAGTAAAGAAAGCTTGTGTAAATATCAAAAATAAAGATGATTTCTGTTTTGTTTATTCTATCCGATGTGCTATGGGAAAACCCGAAAAGAATGCTGACAGAGCAAAGCAATACGAGAAATTTGTAAATGACGAGATATTTTCGGGCTTTGAGTATCCAATGTCTTTAAAATATATACAATTATTTGAGAAACGCAGCTCAAATTCCAAGTACAAATATCCAAAAATGTCTATAAATATCTATACTTATGACGAAAAACTCAACATTGTTCCATTACAAATTTCCGAAGTTTATAATGCCGAGTTAGAAATCGATTTATTGTATGTTAAACAAGAAGACAAATCTCATTATGTGTTGATAACAGATTTAAATAGATTAGTGAGTTCTCAGTTATCTAAACACGAACATAAAAAATTGCTATGTAGAAGATGTTTAAAGCCATTTCTACAAATCTGGAGATTTAGCAGATCATTTAGAAATTTGCAAGCAACATGAAGTATGCAAACCTATTATGCCATTTCCAGGTCAAACAACTAAATTTACTAATTATCAAAAGAAGTTTAGCCATCCGTACGTTATTTATATGGATTTTGAGAGCATATTAGAAAAAATTCCGACATGCAAGAACAATCCACAAAGATCGACTACAACCAAGATTCAGAAGCACATTCCTTATGGTTTTACTCTATATTTAGTGTCAAATGTGACCAATCGTATGTACAAGCCGATATGTTATCGAGCAAAAAATGAAGAAGATTTGCCAAATGTTCCTGCAAAATTGTTTGAAGAACTCAATAAATTATCGAAATACATAGCTACAAAATATAATTCTAAGAAAAAAAAACCTATGAAATTAACTGAAGAAGAAGAAATTTCATATCAAAATTCAAACGTTTGTCATATCTGTGAATGGTCTGCTTATGATGTTGGGTCAATTCAGTATGGTTTTACTCCTGATAGTTGGAAAGATAAGAGTTATAATAAAGTGAGAGATCATTGTCATTTAACCGGCAAGTTTCGAGGCGCAGCTCATGCATGTTGTAATCTAAATTTGAAATTTCCTCAGAATATTCCCGTTTTCTGCCACAATATGTCAAATTACGATACTCATTTGTACATAAAAGAATTGGCTAAACAATATGGAAATGTTGATTTGATTGCAAACACCGATGAAAAATATATAAATTATTCTGTAAATTCTGGATATGGCTATGAATTCGAAGGTGATAAGCCAAGAAAATTCATCAAGTTTTCGTTTGTAGACACGTTCAGATTCATGGCCTCGTCTATAGAAAAGTTAGCTAAAAATCTAAAGAGAGAAGACTTCAAACATACAAATCATTTTATACAAGATGGAAGAATATTGAATGAGATAATAGAAAGACAGCCAAATGACGACGACGAGATTTTTTAAATTCTATCTGGAAAAGGAATATTTCCCTATGAATTTATCGACAGTATTGAAAAACTTGATTACACAGAAGAATTGAGAATTCAAGATTTCTATTCACTTTTGACAGATGAGAGCATATCTGAGAAAGATTTTCAACACTACTTAAATGTTTGGAACAAATTAAAAGAGAAAAATCTAGGAAATTACTCTGATCTCTATAACATTCAAGATGTTCTATTGCTCGCTGATATCTTTGAAAATTTTAGGAATATTTGTTTTGAATTGCTATAAGCTTGATCCAACACACTATCTAACAGCTCCCAGTCTTGCATGGGATGCTATGTTAAAATTAACGAAGATAGAATTACAATTAATTAGTGATTATAATATGTATTTGATGATCGAAAAAGGTATTCGCGGAGGCATTTCTCAGTGTATTAAACGATATGTGAAAGCAAATAACAAATATTTAAAAGATTTTGATAAGACAAAGCCCGAAAACTATTTACTCTATCTCGATGCAAACAACCTTTATGGGTATGGTCTTATGCAAAAACTGCCGTTTAGTGATATCAAGTGGATGGATCCTAAAACGTATACAAAAGAAGAGTGGCAAGAAACAATTTTAGAACTCACTGGCGACGAAGATTATGGCTATATTCTCGAAGTCGATCTTGGATATCCAACAAATTTACACGAACATCACAAGGATTTACCTCTTGCTCCAGAACATTTTAAAAACAAACTTTGCACAACTCTACTGGATAAAACTGAATACGTTTGTTCATTCGAGAAATTTGAAGTTCTATTTGGAACAAGGTATGATTTTGAAACATGTGAATAGAGTTATTGCATTCGATCAGAAGCCTTTTATGAAAGAATACATTGATTTTAACACAAAAATGAGAACCAAAGCTACAAGCGACTTTGAAAAGGACTTTTATAAGCTGATGAACAACTCAGTGTTTGGAAAATCTATGGAAAATGTGAGAAACAGATGTGATATTAAGCTTGGAAATGAAGAATTTTCAATGAAACAAGCTAAGAAAACAAATTTCAAATGCTTTAACATCTTTGACGACAACTGTTATAGCGAGTCACATGTACAAACAAAAGGTTAAATTTAACAAAACCGATTTACATAGGATTTTCAGTTCTCGACCTCTCAAAATTGCTAATGTACGAGTTTTATTACAACAAATTAAAGAAGTTTGATCCAGATTTGAATCTGTGTTACATGGATACAGACAGTTATTTTCTAGAATTGAAACGTGATCCTTTTAAAATTATTAAAGAAAATATAGATGACTTTGATACAAGCGATTATCCAAAAGATCATGAATGTTTCACTACTAAAAATAAGAAGGTAATAGGGAAATTCAAAGATGAGTTAAATAGCGAAGTTTTAGAAGAATTTTGTGGTTTAAGGTCTAAGATGTACTCGTACAAATATCTAGATAAAAACCCAGTTAGGTGTAAAGGAATTAAGAGAAGCGTTGTAAATAAAACAATAAATATCGAAAACTTGAAGAGATGTTTGTTCGAAGATAAAGAAGAATTTAGGGAGATGACAGTAATCAAAAGTTATAAACATGAGTTGTACACTGTTACCATAAACAAGCTGGCACTGAACGCTAAAGATGATAAGAGAATTGTCCTAGAAAATAAGATCGATACAGTACCGTATGGCTATAAAAATGAAGCAAAATCTGATATATTAGACGAATTAAATAAACTTGGAAACTTTGATATGTAAATGGAAGATGATTTAATTCACTGTCACAAGTGTAAAAAGAAAACGAAAAATATAGATTCAAAAATCGTTCAAACTCAAAATGGATTGTATAGAATTGCTGCAAAATGTTCAAAATGTAAGACAAACAAGAGTAAGTTTATAAAGAATCCAAATCCAAAACCTGTTAAGCAAGAATTGAAGACTAAAGATGAGATAGAGATTGAAGCTCGAGAAATTCATGCACCAGTACGAAAAAAGTTTTAAAAAGAGAAAAATTATAACATTAGGAATTGACGATTTATGGGCAGCAGATTTAGTTATAATGTCTAACTATTCGGATCAAAATGATGGATTCAAGTATATGTTAAATGTTATTGATACTTTCTCAAAATATGCTTGGTCAAGAGCTATCAAAAGAAAAAACGGCAAGGATATTTCAAAAGCTTTCGAAGATATAGTAAAAGATGCCATAAGGATCAATCACAAACCTCCTAACCTACTTCATACAGATAAGGGTTTAGAGTTTAAAAATAAAGAATTTAACGATGTTTTTGAGGAAATACAACATTAAGATTTATCATACTGAAAACGAAGAGAAATCAAGCATTGTAGAGAGATATAACAGAACTCAAAATGAGAGAATGAAAGTAATTTTTGAGATTAATAAAAACTTTAAATGGATCGATATTCTTCAAAAAATCGTAAACAATTATAACGATACAGTTCACAGCACAATCAAAATGAAACCGAAAGACGTAGATAAGGATGCAGAAAAGGAGTTATTAGAGACCGTTTTCAAGTATGTTCCACCTGAAATTCACACGAAAACTAAATTTAAAGTCAATGATCATGTAAGAATTGTTAGTAAAAAAACAAACATTTTCGAACAAATATAAGAACAATTGGTCAAGAGAAATCTTTGTGATTTATCAAATTAATAACACAGATCCTGTAACTTATAGTATAAAAGATTTAAATAATGAAGAAATAACCGGAAAGTTTTATGAATATGAATTGAAGAAGTCAAAACTTTAATATAAATTTTCTATATATAAATGGCGCATCAAAAGAAATGTACAAAGTGCAAAGAATTTAAAGATTTAAATGAATTTTATAAAGATAAAAATAGGAAAGATGGAATGCATTATAATTGCAAAGATTGTGAAAGGGAATATCATAAAGAATTATATGATAAAATAGAAAAAATTAACTTTGGAAGATAAAGAATGTCTTAAATGTAAAGAAACTAAAAAAATTTCAGAGTTTAATAGTGATCACTATAGTAGAGATAAGAAAGACTCATATTGTAAAGATTGTGTAAAGAAGAATCTTCATAGATTATATTATGAAGATACTCATTGTGAATGTGGAAGAATTATAAAATGGTTAAATAACTATGAAAAACATTTACAAACCAAATATCATAAGTCAAGAGTATTTAATAAAATTTAGTAACATTTTCATCGTGTAATAATTTTTTCTATTTAAATGGAGTCTCAAAAGAAATGTACAAAGTGTCAAGAAGAGAATAGAAAAGACTGTTATTGTAAGGAATTATACGTTAAAATGAACAAATTAACTTTAGAAGAGAAAAAGTGTTACTTTTGTAAAGAAATTAAAAATATTTCTGAATTTAATAACTGGCAGTATAGTAAAGATAGAAAAGATGCTTTTTGCAAAGATTGTGCTAAAAAAATTTTCAGCGAAAGTTATAAAAACGAAATGCCTTGTGAATATGAAAAAAAATATTTTACAATGGTTACCTAGTTATGCTAAACATTTACAAACAAAATATAATAAATCGAGAGTTTTTAGTAAAATTTAGAAACATTTTCATCGTGTAATTTAGATATTCTATAAATCAGTCGAGATTCTGCCATATTTGTAGTAAAATGATTTCCGTTGTATAAAATATTCAAAGATTCTTTCATTTGGTTGTAGAGATTTATACTATTTGGATCTCCATGTCTTAATAAAATTTCCATTTCTGGGTAATCAATTTCAAGTTCTTTCAATCTTTTCGGTATTTCTCTCTTTTGAGCTCTGATAAGGTAATAAGGATATTCCCACATGTGATTCTTCTTAATTAATACAAAAACATGGTGTTTTTTCTTATCAAAATTTTTACAAACAAGTTCTGGTTTCATTAAGTCAATTTTTACACTTTGTTTTGCGATTATTTCCGTTTTTATTTCATCTTTAATTTGCAAGTGTTTAACTTCGTCCTGTAAATATTTAATCTTGTTTTCAAGTTTGTACTCACCAAATTTTCTAATGGAGGGTTAATTAAAACCTCTTTTGTAACCCACTTTTGAAAGGTTTTTGCTTCTAATTTATTAGATCTTAGTATTAAAGAATAAAATCCAGATTCATTAATGAAAATAGTGTCAGGATGAAGATTTTGAAAGGGTCTATGGCATAGACTCTTGTAATTTATATATTTAAAGGATATTTTCTCGTCATTATCAATATTATTTATGATAGCTTGTCTAGTATTTTCATATTGTAAAATTTCTGCAACATCTTTAGCCTTAAACCAAATTTCATTATTTTCGTCAACAATCGTGCAAATGTCTTTATTATTGAATGTAAGTTGATTGTTGAGTAGGTCTACAACTGACTCCATTTAGATAGAAAAGAAATTTAACTAGTAATTTTTATTTCAGTATAAAGTCTAGATTCATTGATAAAAACAGGGTCAGGATGAAGATTGTTAAGGGGCCATTCGAATAGCCCCTTGTTTTTTTAAGTAAAAATATTGAATTTTTGTCATCATCATCAACTCATTTTTATTCCTTTTTCAATCTTAAATATATAGTTGTTTTACTCTCATTATTTAATAAATTTCCCTCAGAGTCTTGTATAGTTTAGAACGATTTTTTGAATTCTTTTAATATTTTTTCTAATTGGAATATAATCGATTTCATTTGGTTTTTCACTGATTTTTGATCCATAAGCAACATTTGGGAAAAAAGTGTACAAAATTTCAGATTCTTTGTGTAAATGTTCGGTATGATTTTCAAAACTAGGTTCAAACGAGATTGCAGTGCACTTCAATTACATCGAACGGTCTAAATTTTGGCGTTTTATTTCCTAAATATACCTGATTTGGCTCAATAGTTTTCTTGAACAAACCCTAACAAATCTACAATAATTGCTGAAAACATTATTCTTACTGGTGATTTTATTTGAATTTTATTAGAGAGATAATTTTTTTGCATTTCAAACTTGTTTTCGTCAAAGTTTAAAGATTTATCTGATTGTTTGAATGTTTTCAGATAATTTTTAAGGGAATTTTTAATTTGATCGAAAGTATAATATCCTTTGTTTAAACCATAATATTTTGTTATGTTCTTCTCACTAAATCCTATACAATAAGGAGAACTTTCACTAATATTTATTACAAAATTGTCAGAATAAAAACCGCTTAAACCGATAAAATAATTTGATTCTTCCTCTAAGTGTATAGGATGTTCCAAGTTTAAAAATAATTGAGAGCTTTCTGAAGTCAACTTGAACAGCTTCATTTTCGCAAGCGTTGCTTCAAGATGAAAATCTTCTATTTAAATGGAGAAATTTTTAAAGCAAAAAGATCAGATAAAACTTCAAACGTTTGAAGAAAGTAAGAAAGATCAACCAATCAGATTGTTAATTGTTGGTTCAAGTGGATGTGGAAAAACAACTTTATTATTGAATTTTATCTACAATAGGTTGATTCCTTATTCCAATTTGTATGTTTTTAGTAAATCTTTAGAACAAGACGCCTATAAAAAATTACAACAAAGATTCAAAAATATTGAGAAAAACTTAAACAAAAAAATATCACATTTTTATAATGTTTCTGAGGACATAGTTCCGTTAAGCGAATGTAAACCCAATTCGTTAATCGTTTTTGATGATTGTATTTTAGAAAATCAAGACGTTATTAAGGAATATTTCGTAATGTCCCGTCACAAAAACATATCTTGTAATCTATCTTTCCCAATGCTTTTCAAAGGTTGATAAACAAGTTATAAGAAATAACCTGAATATGTTGTGTATTTTTAAGCAAGATGATCACTATTCGAGAAAGATTTATAACAATTATGTGGGATCTGATATGAGTTTTAACCACTTTATTGAGTTATGTGATAAAATTTGGAAGGAAGACTACGGATTTTTAACTATTAATCTAACTTTGAAGCCTAAAAAATGGTAAATATCTGAATAAATTTTCTAATATAAATGCTGCTCAGTGGTCTGACAAATCTACTTGATAAAATATTTGTTACAATTATTTTTACATTATCTTTACTTTTTATTTACATTATGAAAAATAACAGAAAAACGGTAAATCTGTTCACGTTCCACGTTCACGTTCATGTTTCACATTCGTGTTTACGTTTCACGTTCATGTTTTACGTTCGTGTTTACGTTTCACGTTTCGTGTTTCACGTTCATGTTTTACGTTTCGTGTTCACGTTTTTACGTTCCACGTTCGTGTTTCACGTTCCACGTTCACGTTTTACGTTCCGTGTTCACGTTTCGTGTTCACGTTTCCACGTTCCACGTTTACGTTTCAAAATTTTCCTTAAATAAATGGCGAACGTAACTTCAGAAGAAGCAAAAAAACTTGATCAAATAGAAAAAGAAATTAATCAAAGAATTTAAAGAACAGATTCGAATTGATGAAAAAGAACAAGAATTTATTCAAAAAATTAATCAACCTGTAACATCTGCAATAAAAAATGTTGAGGGCAAAATTGAAAATGTTTTAAGCGATAATCAAAATTTAATGAATTTGGTTCCAGTTGTACGACAATTTGCTGATATTTCAATTCCAGAATCTGAAGTGGAAGAGTTTGAATTGCCAAAATTACCATCTTCAAACACCATTTAGACCTCGAATCATTGAAGACTCTACCATAGTTGAACCAATAAGTCCTGGAACAACGGATATAATAATTGGTGAAATTGGTAAAAAATTTCTTCCTAGAGTAAAAGATGATAAATTTGGTTTGTATTGGGATAAAAAAAAGAAAAGTTTTATGATTGGAAATTTACCCGTTAATTTTTGAACATAATGATATAATTATTGAAGATAAAACATATAAAGGAACTCAAGGTTTATGGAGATTATTAACAGGCACTGATGTTCCAAAAGACGGTTTATATTCTGAAGAAGACTTGAAAAAAGTATACAGAAATTTTATGGAAATCTCATTCAATTTACAAAAATAATGATCCATCAACTAAGAAACCAAAGTCAAGTAAAGGTAAAAAATATCTCAATTTGATTAAACCAATTTGGGAAAAACGAATCGAAGGATCAGGTGTGAGAAAATACAGTGATAATAAGATTGAATACAGATATATCGACGATTTGACAAAACTCGATGGAATTATTAATTATATTTATGCTCAAGAAAAGGCTGGAAACAACAATTTTTTGAACGAAAAGAAAGCGATTAAAGATTTTATTTCGAACAAACTTGATGAGGTGATTGAAAAACCTGATGGAATTAAATATTTAAAACGAATTTTGCCGGCAATAAGTTCATCTATGATTGAGGGTAGTGGACTTTTGAATGATTTTATCAACAATTTACCTTTTGAATTACACGTACCAACTTATCAGTATCTGGGGCCTGGCACAAAACTCGAAAAAAGACTAAAAAGAGGAGATCCTGGTATAAATAAATTAGATCAAGCTGCTATGGAACACGATATTTTTTATGCAAAACATAGAGACACAAATTCCAGACATATCGCAGATAAAGTTTTGCAAGATAAGGCAATGGATAGATTTTTATCAAAAGATGCTAGTTTAGGTGAAAGATTTGTTGCGCTTCCAACAGCTGGAGCAATGTTTTTGAAGAGAAAACTAGGAATGGGAATCGAAGAGAACTTGAAATTTTAACTATATAAATGGAGGTGAACGTAAACTTCAGCAAAAATCAGAAAGAAAAAATAAAATCCGCTTTTAAGAAGAAAATACCCGTTAGTATTCAATTTAAAATAGATCAACTAAAAAATGGCGAAGATAAGATATTTTTTAACAAATAGACAATACAATAAACTCGAAAAACATAAGAAAAACAATAAAGGAACCAGAATAGAATTTTCTTATAATCAGTTGAAAGAACTTAAAAATGGTGGACTTTTGAAAGATTTATTAGATTTTGGAGAAAATATTCCAGTTGTTAAAAATGTTGTTCCTTATGTTCGTAAAGCTGCTCCAATCGTTAAAAAAGATGTGATTCCTATTGTTCGAAACATTTTAAATTGGTTAGATAAAGAGTTGGAAGATGTTACAGGATCTGGATTAGATGAAAAAACTTTGAATTACGTGAAATCAAACATTGAAAAAAAAATTTAAACCTTTAACATTCGGGGAATTGGAAGAAATCTGCAAAAATATTAAACATTTTAGAGGAATCTTCATGAGAGATACATTACCTGAAAAAGTTAAGAAATTTGAATGTGGAATTGTGAATTTAGACTCGATTATGGGAAGTGGAACGCATTGGATTTGTTATTATAAAAATGATAAGAATGCATGTTATTTTGATTCGTATGGAAGAATTGAGGACAAACCACCTATAGAATTGATTAAATATTTGAAAAAATCAAGCGTCTACTACAATGATTCTCAGATTCAAGACTATAAAGATCCCCCAATTTGTGGTCATTTATGTGTTTTTGTGTTGAATGAACTGAGTGATGGTAAAGATTTTAAAGAAGTTGTTAACAAATTATTACTTAATAAATATGGATTCACAAAATATTTTTGACGTATTTGGAACACAAATTATTCAAAATGTAGATAATAGTTTGAATTTTGATAGTTTGAGAAATGAGTTTGATAACAAGTTAGAAAATTTATTACAAAACCTTCCAGATTCAGATATGTTTGCTGTCGAGATTGAAGATTTTAAAGCAGAATATGATAACAAACTTGCAAATTTCATGAGTTCAAATGAAGTTGCTGATAAAATAAAAACATTGGAAAAAGAAGTTGATGATGGTGTAAAAAAATTATTTACCAATTTAATGTCTCATATCGAAAAAGCTGATAAAATTACTGAAGCGATCAAAGTTGAAAAGAATTATGTTAGTTTGGCTAATAAAAAAAGAATTGTCGGTGTTCGACCTGGTATTGACAAACATGATGTTGTTGTTAAAGAACAAATTTTAAAACCTCTAAAATTATCAGAAAACATCGATATTGTTGATTTACATGATCCGAATGTTAAAAATGCCTTAGATTTTAAAGGAAAAAGAATTAGCAGTGTTTAGTAAAGGAATTAATCCATTTTATGTTGTTGTAATGATTCAATTAGAAGATCCTATTAAAATGTTTAATGAACTAAAACAAAATTATGAGAATCATAAACAGCATGTTAAAGATTTTACAACAGAAGTCTATGAAAAACTTGATGAAAGAAGTAAAAGATCAGTAGACGATGTTGGTGAATTACTTGATAAAGTAAATAAACTAGAAGAAAACTTTAATACATATAAAAATAATGTTAATGAATTAGTTGGTGAAGTAATTAACAAAATTCTGGAAAATTTTGATACACGTTTCAATGAGAAAATAAACTTTTTTGAAAATTTAGGTACACGTTTCAATGAGAATGTAACACATAATAATGAATTACTTAAAAGAATAGATGATCAATACTCTTTATATCTCGATAAAGTAAATAAACTAGAAGAAAACTTTAATAAATTTAAAGAAGATGTTAATAAATCTTTTGAAAACATTGATAACAGATTTAATGGATTAGGCGGCTATGATGACTAATTTTCCTTATAAAAATGGCGCTCATATATTGTGTGAGATGTAAAGAAAAAACTGCAACAAATGATATAAAATACTATGCAAACATCAATGGAGTTAAGAGAATTTCTGGAAAATGTGCTGAATGTAACGCTAAAAAGAGCCAATTTATAAAAACTTGATTTGAAATTTTTTCCTAATAAATAGAGATGGCGGGACATTACAGTGCTTTCGATCTTTTTATCATGCAACACGAAAGAGATTTGAAAAAAGAACATTGGGATGACATTTCTCAAAAATATGAATTATCCGAAGATATGATGAGATTATACGTAAACAAATTGAATTGGTTATAACATTGCTAAATATCAAACTTTATCATCAGAGTTCATTCAAGAAAATATACATTATCAATTAAAAGATCATATGTCTGTTCTTTGTCTCTATCAACACTTGAGTATAAAGTTTTTGGATGAAAATAAAGATACAGTTGATTGGAACAATATTATAGATAGCGGTTACTATCCTGTGCAAATTTTATTGAAATATGTGACCGAGATCGCAAAATTTAAGGAAGAGAATCCTGAATATGACGAAGTAGATCATTAAAAATGACTCTAATTTATATCTTTTCTTATAAAAACGTACATTAGATCGATGAAAAAATGATATCTTTCTTATACATGATGTTTAAAATTTCTAAATTTTCTCTTATTAAATGGCGGACTACAGAAAATATGCTAGTGATATTGAAAGGGCGGAGTTTAAAAATTTCTATCCAATTAGTAAACAACATTTGAATGAACCGAATAAAAGAACTGAGTTTAATATTGATTTTGGAGATAACTTTTGCTCGTCTAACTTCCAGTTTTATATTTCTGGAACTTTAACAAAACAAGATGGTCAAGCATATCTTGGAACTGATAATGTTAGATTAATCGATAATTTTATACCGTTTTTATTTTCTAAGATTGAAGTAAGAAAAACACAATAAATTGATAGAAGAAGTCGAAAACTGTGGCCAATTAAGCACAATTAAAGGAACTATTTCGTATTCAAAAAGTGATGTTATTTCTCAAACTTCTAATGGCTTTGAATCAGATTTTAAATTTGGTGTTTTTGAAGCAGCTGGAAATTTATCTCATTTTGGATTAGGATTTTTTTTGAAAATGTTACTATTCCGATCTATAAAGGAGGAATTTATCTAAGTTTTATAAGAGCAGAAGACGATGATGTGATTCTGAAGACTGCAACTGGAAATGTTATGCCTGTTGATGGAAAAAATAACAATTACAGATTTTTTTATTAGAGTTCCAATGATTGATTATAAAACCACGAGTAAAATTAGATTGATTGATGAAATTACAAAAAGTCAAAACATTATGTTTAATTTTCTAGATTGGCAATGTATTGAGCAAAAAGGTATTTCCGGAACAACTTATTCGTTCGATATCACAAATATTTATAGAAATATCTTCAATCCCAAGTTCGTTATTATAGGTTTTCAAACAGATAGACAGAATAATCAAGAAAAAAATCCTTCAAAGTTTGATAGTTTTGGATGTAAAAAATATCAGAGTAAAATTGAACGGTTCTTATTATCCAGATGAATTACAAAATTTAAACATTTCCGGAGGTCTTTTCAGAATCATGTATCAGATGTATCAAGATTTTAAGAAAGTTTTACTGTAATAATAAGGAAATGTATTACAATCCTAAAGAATTTTTAGCGAATAGACCTATTTATGTCATTGATACAACAAAGAGTTTGACAAATATTTCTGGTTCAAAGAACGATATAATTATCAATATGGATTTTCAAAAAGCTGTTACAAACGCGATTTGTTATGTGGTTGTGGTTTCTGAGAAATTTTTAGCCTATGATGTGATTAAGAACGATATTAGAGAAATTCAGTAAAAATCACGTTATTTTCACTATTATTCATCGGATAATTTTAAAACTTTACAGAATTGTTAAAGACATTGATATAAGTATTCATTTTTAATTTCAAAAGAATATCTTAAAAAATGGGGATGATATTAACAAAAAACTATTCCAAGGTCATCTTAAGGGTTGGACCGGAAGTTATGATTTTAAAAAATACTTTAATATTTACTGATCCTATATACCAAATTTCAGCAAAAAAGCTCCAATAGTTCTCGAGATATAAGAGTTTTAAGATAAGGGATGATTGGGGTAGTTTTTGAAAATTTTGTTATTTTCATGAAATTTTAAGTTGAACTCGCTTGTTTTTGAAGTTTCAGATTTTTCTGATAATTTTTTTTATTTTTTTATGAATATTAAGAAATAGGGGATGATTTCACCCTTATGGATAAGTTAAGTCGAAAGAGTTAAGTATTTACTATATGTGTACCAAATTTCATTAAAATCGGTTGAGTGGTTTTTGAAATATAAAATTATTAATAAATTTGTAAACTAGCACTCCTAATTGAACAACTTATATAGCAGAGATATAGCTTATAACTTTCGAGACTCTCCGTAGCTCAGTTGGTAAGACGCTTGCCTTCAAAGCCTGAGGTTCTGGGTTCAAATCCCAGAGCTTCAGGCGCGCTTTTTATTGAGGAAGACATGGTTGTCGTTCAGTGGTTGGGGACAAGTCTTTACACGAGTGGCCATAGTGTAATGACTATAGAACAAGCCGAGTAATGACAACTGTGGTTGGCGCGCCATTTGCTTCCTCACCTTTCCACTTCATTCCTTAATTCCTTCTCTTCCTTAATTCGTTCATTACATTCATTCACATCGTTCATTAATACAACATTACACTTACAAAACACCCGACACAAATTCCCTAATTGTATCTCTCCATCAACTTCTACACAGTAGTTACCAAAGAAAATTGAGACTTGGGAACAAAAAAATTCCAGAGTCTAAGACCCGAATTACAGCTCCTAGCCATTAACTTGGTTGGACAGTAGCAGTGCAGGGCCAAGTCTCTAAACAATAGACACCGTAGAAGTTGAATGTGATGTGATTCCCATAGCGCAAACACGCACACTAACAACACTACACCAAAGACACAATCATTCATTTTGTCTTTTACAATAATTGATGATGTTCATATTATTCTCTTTCATTCCTTCTAAAACTTCAAAAATATACTCTTTTGCTGATGAAAAATCTCGATTTCTTCCGGAATAATCTTTGTAATCATAGACAAAATATCCTAAATAGTTGTACAATAGAATGAAATTATTTCTATTTATCTCTGTTGTAGAAATGTAAACACAAACATTTGCGCTGAAAAATTTATATCTCGGCAGAGTTAGTTCCATAATCTCCATTTAAACAAAAAATCTTTCTGTTTAAATGGAAGAGTATAATGCCAACTGTTACAAGTGTTCTAATAGAGGAGAAATTATCGATAAAAGATATTTAGTTTGTAGAGGTTGTAATTTAATTTTGTACAAAAGACCTAAACCTAAGAAATTTCGAAATAAACTAACACATTTGAATAACCTGCTTACAATATTGCAATATGGAGGTAAAAAAACAAACAAAATTTGTTACAGAATTTAGAAAACAGAATAAAAATTTTTACTTATCTCTTATAACCGTTGAAAAAATTATTTTCCTTTTCAAAGAATACATTAGGTTTGTAGGTATCGATACACACGTTTATTATGAGAAGATTTTACCTGTATTTTTTCATTATCTGGATGTTGAATTTGTCTACGATTTTAAGCCAGAAATCCTCGATGATTTTATAGTACACTTGGAAAAGATAAATAATGAAACCTCGTGAAAAGAATGTGGTTTTACTCACATTCTCCCCGACTTCTCGAGTGATTGTTAGCAAATTCCATCATTTTCCGTTTATAAGTTTTAATTTATAGTTTATTCGTAGCAGACATTTCAAATAGATTGATTTGACAGCTCAAGAAAGTAGAAGCAAACAGCTATAGATTCGGGTAATTTTTCATTCGTGAGTTACAGATTCGATTATTGTCCTTTAAACAGTATTTTTCATTGATTTTCTGTCTGTCCCAAAAGTGAGCTAGAACCGCATTACTGTTTGATTTTACAGATTCGTTTATTGTCCTTTAAACAGTATTTTCCCTTGATTTTCTGTCTGTCCCAAAAGTGAGCTAGAACCGCCATATTCATATCTACTAATATATATATATATTTATTTATTTATTTATTTATGTATTTTTATTATTCGAAATACTCAATATAATTCATTTAATATAGTTATTAGTGGGCAATAATTAAATTGGAAACATAAATGAATTAATTTTATGAAATCCGTTTTAATATTTCACATTGATATTAACAGATTAGTTTGGCACCGGAAATGTAAAATATTAAATCACAGGTGAAAGTTAATTAAAGAATATCTTATTTCACCAAGCGCAGTTACGGGTAAAGCACGGCGCTCACTGCGACTGGCCCGGACCGGCCTATCCGGAATCGATCGGCTTTTGGAGAGACTGTGCCAGTGTCGCGTGGGCCGAATACGTCCGGGCCGGACTGGGCTGGTCACAGTGGACCAATATCCATTTCATAGCATGAATTTCGGCAGTGTATAAAACACATGTGCCATCGCAATGGGGCGCGGCAGGTTAAGAAGTCCTCTCTGCCACTTAACCTCAAAGGTCCAACGCAGGTAACTTCCCAACCACCACCAATCTCAGAGCAGGCGGGCTGCTCGCAAGGACAAGATCGCTCAGAGGTCACTCATCCTAACGGCAGCAACGCTCGTCATACTCGTCAGCGTACGTCTGTAGGTACTGATAATACTGTTAGAATATCCTCGTAAATATCACTTATAAAAAACTTGAAAGATAAATTAATCGTACGTATATTTTACCATATTCCGCACATCCCTCTATTCGTGTAGAGTTTAGTGTGTTGAATTTAAGCTGATAGCAAAAGAAAGTTTTGCTATATTGTTGGATGAAATGAAACGAGAGTTGTTTTTTCTCTCAAATGAAATGTTTTCACGCTTAAACGGGTTTAGCTGAGAATATTCCCGTTCGGAATCTTTAACTTTGTTGCTTTTCACTGCCTTTCTCAAATATATTTTATAAATAAGTATTTTACAGGTATAGCTACAGCTTCTATACGCCATTCCTAACAAAAAACGTAAAGAAGTATGTAATTTGATTACTAGACACGGTGAATGGTAATGTGTATTCGCATTCAAAATTTTATTTTATTATAAATTGCATAAAAAATGCGCAATTTCAATGCAATTCATAGCTATTCACTACTTTATAGTTATACGTAAGAATCCCGTTTTATACAAGTGTATCAACTTTAAAGTCCTAGTGGTCAGTAATTACTCAAAACCTTGGAGGGAAAGGTCGATTACAGGCACAATATATCTTTACATTTTACAAAATAATTTAAATTAAATATTTCATCAACAGAATACTCGTGCGTTTACTACTGTAGCCTAACTTTGATACTGAATTGGCAACTCAAAATTTAGACTATCTTAATCTTAATTAATTAATCCGCAACTAAAGAAAGGGAAGGATGAACTATACAATGATAAAGAATAGTTTAAATCTGTAAGATAAATCCTCAAAATCGCTCTTCGTTTAAAATAACGAAAGGCAAAATTAAAAGAGATAATTTATAAAAATAATTTGATGTAGTACTACGTTTTTGTGTACGTCAATGTGATTTAATTAAACGTTACGTTATTCACTATTGCAATAATTGTGCCCGATAATAGTTTATAATCAAATTGTTAGGCATGCCTAAGTAGACTATCTTATGAGATATTAGTATTCATATAATATGTCATTATATTAAGATGGAACACTGGTCTTATATTAGCGCATTTTTGTATTTGTATTAAACAGTTCTTAGGATTTCCATTTCTTTATCAGAGACTTTTCATCGAAAAAATGTTCTCAGTAATTAATTTTTAGTTTTTTACAAAACTATATAATGTACAGTAATAGCTTTTCATTTTATTCTAATTACTTGAACACTTTTAAAATATATCTCATGAAATAAAGCACCTGAGAGTTCTATAAATATCCAGTGGCTAGAAATAAATGGATACTCTTCAGTTAATGAGTTCTAACTAGTTATAATGAGCATGACAGCTGCTGCCATCCTTGTCGAGTCCAGGAAGCAGACTGTATCACCTGGGCAACTATGGTAGACCTCTCTCGCTTTAAGGCACTAGGAAAAATTGTATCTAACATTCAGATTAAGATCAGTTATCTCATCAAAATAAACCTGATTTGTTTCTTAAAGCTGTAACATCAACGCGAGTAAAAGCCATATTTTTAGATTATTTTATTAACAATATATATATATAAATATATATTTATATATAATGTATTAATATTTACATTCATTAAATTTGTATAAGTGGCAATAGTCTAATTTAATTTCAATAAATATTGAATCACAAAAAGTACTTGCTCCGCCGGGACTCGAACCCGGATCTCTCACTTGCCGGGTGAATGTGCTACCATTACACCACAGAGCCCTCACTTGTTACGATTCAGTTATTTTTTATTTGGCCGTTTCTTTCACATATGTGTTTAAATAACCAAACTGACATATGATCAGAAGACCAAATACCTGTCAAATGACTTCTGTTTACTAATGTATTAATATTGTAATTTTCAAATGTCTTTATTGAGATATTTAGCAGTTTGCTCATTTAGCCAATCATACAATCTGCCGTTGTGCGTAAAAAAGTTTCTCCGAATATTTTAAAGTAAAATATAGTGATGGTGAATGACTGACTCGTGGTCATTTTTATAACGTACTTTGTTGTCCAAAACTAAATATCCACAATATTGATTTGGGTGAAAATTTTTAATGTGAAGCCTATTAATAGCAACATACAAAACTAGGAGAGTTCACAGAACTTGTGAAAATTCAAATGGTTTAGGTGGAGTCATTTTAATATAAAGGTGGAATTTATAAAAGTTTTATTACTAAAAACCACAAATGACAGAAGTGATTAAATTTTACGTTGAATCCATTAATAAATAAAAAAGTTCGTAAATTTATTCGAAACAATCTATAGTCTTCCAAAAGAAGTAGTCACTTGAATAAGGAGCGACACTAACCTCTCACTAGCACGCCTGGATAGCTACGGGCGGAGAGAAACGCCCTGCCTGGCATACAAATGGCCGCGATAGTCCTGCCGCTAGTGGCTACAGAGCGAACAAGCGTGACGCAAAACATACTTCCATAGTCCGCCAAAAGAAGAAGTCACTTCAACAAGGACAAGGTTATAGTCCTGCAGTGATGGAGGACAAAGATGTCCCAGAAGAAGCTTAATCATCTAAATGCCTTAGGATACTGTATCGCGATCGAGGTTAATTTAGGTTAGGTTACAGATACAGAGTTTGGTCTCAAATACATTCTGCTCAATGTATATTAATAGCACATCCTATTTTTACCATAAGGATAACCTTTCATCTATTCCATCCTAATTTTTGGAGACAATCTAAGAATTATATTGATATTAGTTGGATCACTCATTTCATCAGACCACAATTCTACAAGCAAAATGAAATTTATAAAAATGGATAGGTAATTTGGGAATTGAAGGCCGTTTTCAGTGTCTAACCTGCAGATGCACGTAATTTTAGAAATTCGATTATAAATTCGCATTACACTAGAAGTTTTGAGTACAAAGTAGCCTTTACTACTGAAAATCGTGTGACGCCTTATATTGGTTATACATATAATCCATCATGATAGTATAATTTTACGATCACTGTAAGCTTTATGGTATACAAGTGGAACGGCAGTAAAGATATTCAGCCTGATATACACATAAAACTTGATATTATCGAATGGTATAAAATCATTTATGACCTTGTATTGCTGTCATAAGCAGTTCCCTGTATTATGATTTGTGTACGACATCTTTATCAACACTTGATCTCTTTGTTCTTCACAATATGATAGAACCTCCAGAATCGTTATAGTATTTTAGTATTTCATCCAATATAAGCGGTACAGAAAGTTTTGTTTTAAATTATGCAGTTGTAAACAGATCAACATTTAGTTTTATTTTTTAATAAAATTAGAAACAAACAAAATATGTTAAATAGCGGTAGGAAAAATTATGACCAAATCGGAAGCGATTTAAACTCATTTTCAAATGAGAAGTTATTGTAAGTATTTTCAAATTGTATAATTTTTACTACATTTTAAAATAACTTTTAATCAATTAAAAATTTATTTTTTTTAACTTTGATTTTTTTTTAATATTAAATATATATATATAATAACCAGAAATAAAGAGTTAATTTGGGGAATCAATCAGTTTATTGAACAAATGTTTTTTTAATCAATAACTTACTTTTTATTTATTTTTTTTCAATGTTTTATATACATTATTGTAGGTAATTTTATGATTTTGTGATATATTTTCTAATAGTATAGTAGAAATAAAACAATTGAAATGTGATTTGTGTTTATGATTTTACAATACCATTCAAGCCAACACTGCAATTATTTATGACTGTCGTTATCACCATTGCTGTGGAAATATTTTGTATTTAGATTGTTATGTGTAGAATTATAAACCATTACAAATTAAAAAGCGATTGTTCTTTTTTATGAATGCTGTATTTCACAGTTGGGGTTTACTTTATTATAGAAGGATATTTTCAAAGATATGAGGGATAAAAAGTTATAAAATTGTCTCTGACGTCTAAACGATGTGAAGAATTCGTATTGAGCTTCTTCGTCGCCGACCTTTTTGGATCACTTAATACGAACATGAATCTAGATGCCAGAAGTCAAGTCTGTAGCAGCCTCAAACTCCTCAACAACCACAAGTGATTTCTACATTTCACATGTTGGAATCTCTTATAGGTGTGTTGCTTGAGTTTGTTTACAAATTTATGTATTGTGCTATGTTATCGTTGTCATCATGGTTACTCATATGACTAATTTAAAAATATTTTTTTAACGCTCAGCCAATTCACATTGAGTGACATGTCCCATCATAAATGAATCATTATGCAAAATTGCAAGTCTATATATCAAATTGTTTTCGACATCAAATGTGGACAGACAAACAGGCGTAAATTTAATTTTTCCAGCCCCACAAAATATAGGCTTTACTAAAGCTCAGCCAATAAATCCAACTTTATTTTGAGAGCATTTCAGTATAATCGTTTACAAAAGAACCCAATGTAAATAAATAATTTTGAACTACCTAAAAGAAAATTGTACAAATAAACATGCAACTAACTCAACGTTCTTGTCCAAAAAAACTTCTAATTATGATTAAAAACTATGGTTACATATGCTAATGAATTTCTCAGGGAGGTTCTAAAAATTTGCTTTGACGTAAGTAACTTAGAAGCTTCCCCTCTTAACCGCAAGCCTGAATCTGAAAAGGTGAAGCTGATGGCTATAACGGGTGTTGCGCGCTGATTTCTGGTCTCTATGTACTATCAGTCAGGCAGGTATTGCGGTTTTCCTAGAGCAAAAACCATGAAGGTCATGCATTTTTTCAATATCCTGCACACTGTCTCTATGGTTAACATTCCGAGCTCATCCCTATAAGGCGATACATGGTGACAACACTTTAGACAAACCACAGCTCGGATCTGCATAATCATTTCCCACCTTCGTAACATACGTTCTATCCTATATGTACAGGTATGAATTATTTGGCTCCCTCGACTGATCCAAAGAATACAATTATAGCTTATGACTGATTGAGGTAAATGTCTGCAGATATTCCTACACAAGTAATCAATAAATACCTTTACCAGTGCAAGTGCTTCAGCTTTATGAATCTGTACTGAAGCTTGCATTGATTTTGACATCACTCAAAAATGGAATGCATAGGTGGTTTTCTAAAATTTCAGAAACGGCTGAGGAAATTGAGGTGAATCTCCACTGCTGGACACTTTCAGGAGAATTTGCTTTTGATAGTCTTGAGCTTAATTTATTGTCCAGATTTTCTGAAACTCCCCAATTTCTAATGAATTATTCATCAGATGTGTGAAAGCTTTTAGTGCACTCGCACACAGCTTTGAGTATCTCGATTGAAGGACCGTCATTGCTAACTGCTCTGCGTTTAATTTAATTCATTGCTGTTTTGTGATTTTCGCCTGTAACAGGGGAAACATTTAATAACTTTCAATCATATTTCTTCCATCCCTTATATATATATCACAACTTTACAGTCTTTGCAGTATTCCCCAATTCGACGTGTACGTGTTTTTATTAACAATATTTAGATGTTGTGGAATGCTTATCATCTCTTATTGCATGGTATTAAATCGGTGAATATACTAAAGGTTTTTTTAATTCGGTACTCATTTGGTACTTTGGCTAAAATTAGGTTTCAAGTAAAAATTTACATTTCAATTATATTTAGATCCATTTAAATTCTATAAACACATTTTTTAGAGGAGCCGACTCCCTTTGAAGCCTTATTCTGCCCGTCCTTATGGCCATTGGCCTGTGCGAGGATCTTATCAAACAGAATAAGGGGGAGATTAGATTCAGTAGACCAACGTCTTAGACTACTCGGCCATCGCCACTCCCAAACATGAACACATCGGCATGAACATCAGAATTCGAAACTAAACATGATTTACGACTGCAAAGTCTTACACAAAATACTTGCTGTGATGAATTAATGATCAAATCTTCAACAACAAATAAGATAAGCAAAACTAAAATTTGATTGAAAAGACAATTTAAACAAACATTTGACTATCAAAAGTATAACACCAAACACTATCTGCAGAAAGTAAAAGTTAACTAATTTTGAATGTATTGTATAATCATTGATCTTCAATAAATAAAAATATTGTCAATTTAATAATATTAGCGTAAACTTTTTTAAATAAATACGTTGAATCATTCAACGGACCAACTACTAGAACAACTTAGTTCAATTTAAGTACTATTATTTAAGTTATTATTGACATCATTTGAAGATATTATTAGGAGTGAATATCTATAGTTTTTTTTTTTACTTTTACTTTTCTATTTCCGTTAGTTTTAACTATATAAAAATTGAAAAAAGGAATTTCGCTTATTTATTTTACGTAGTATTTAATATTAGGGTTAAATATTTATAGTAATTGTAATTAATACATTATTTAATGACTAATTACATATTCTTGAGTGTTTACATGTTATAACATGTAATATGTTAACACATGTAAACATATATGTTTGCCCCGTGTTATACATTAATTTGTCCATTAAAACAAATTATTAGAATTTAAATTAACCCATTTAAATCTCACAGGAATTATATCAGGTATGCAACTCATTTTTAATTAGAGTTTATTGGAATCGCATTCCTCACTATGACAGTAGTTTGTTCGGTAAAATCGAGCCTCGATATTTAATTATAAATAAAATAATGAGGTTAAACCACAAATTATTTCATAGTAATTTAGTGGTATGGCTACTTCGTTGTAAGATAACTATAAATAATTTGATGACCACTTTTATTGTACTTCTGGATTGGTGTTGAAATATTGATTTTCATTTAATTACAGTTATTTTAAGATGAAATAGCTTCAATCTGGTCACAAAGGCAACAGGTGTGGCCATCATGCAGTGGTCAAACTCGTATCAGGCTCTCGACACAGAGAATATCTAATCCTATTATATCCAGTTCAAGTTTTATGCCTATATCGAATAAACGGATAAATGAACCATAATTTATTTTGTCAGAGCCTTTTTGGATTAATGGTGTTTTACCATTTTAACTGAATAATAAGTGACAAAGAGTACACACATTTCTTATAAGAGGTAGAGCATGATCACTAAAAAAGGCAAGTACAGTATATTACAGTAAAAAAGGGGTTTGTAGCCTATTGGCTACTCTACACATAATACAGCTAAGTAGGTGGGAAGGGTAATTCAATATGAATGTTGAGTTCAGCTCCAGTTCACCTTCCTCTTGATGCAGCGTCTTGAAGTTTCAGAATTGACTCATAGAATCTGAAGTCATGCTCGTTCGAAGAGATCCAAAGAAAGTATCCAATTTTACACGTGATGAGATATAATGAGAATGCCTGTCCACCTAGATTACTCTATATTTTCATACTCTGTAGAATATGTGTATGTGATGTCAAAACGATGTAGAGTTTCTTTTGGGCTTCTTCGTAGCCTAAAAATTTTGGAGCTCTTCAGACGAACATGGTTACAGATTCCAGGAGTCAAATCTATGACAGCGTCAGATACCAGACGCTGCACTAAGAAGAAAGAGAAGTGGAACTGAACTCGATATTCACAGGTCTCAAATCATTCAAAAAATCTGATCCCCAAGTGTAACACTGTACATGCCTCTGTTATTAATTACCATTTTATGGAATGCACTTTTAAGATGATTTTTAACGTGAAGACGCAACAGTTTTGGTCATTTTATAGTTCATAAAAATTAGCCCTACTATACACACCTGTCTTTGTCCTCCTGTTTCCAAAAAGGTAAAAAAGAACATTGTTCAAAACTTATTCATAACAAAATGTTTATTTCACGAGCGATCATTATACTATGTTTGATGTCTTCGTTGATGCCTTGAAGGGAGACACAGGGCTACGAAAAAACTGTGAATCTCTTTTACACTTCAACGCTGGTATACTGACGAAGCTGATTGGTGTATTGATTGTCTAATTTACAACGTAGTTGTTGAGATAGAGATTATTTGGTAAAGCTCTTCAATTTCCAACAACGCTTAGAGACTATCAAGGAAGGGGCCTATGGCTGGTTAAATCGATTTCGTTGATTGTAATCGAAAAAGTAGTAGTATTCTTTGGGAATACTCAATGAATGGGAAATGTTTGTTCCCATTCTATAACTAATGAATAGTACTAGATAGCACGTTATTGATTACAGCATTTTCATAATTGACTATGTCCTTGTAGGTGGAATATTTCGTTCTGTGATTGTTGGGGACGTTTTCATACTAACCTAAATGTCAGTTGTTTATGACCCATAAATGTCTAGATGTTATTTCAGCACGCCACCCACAAACTCTATCGCGATTTGCCTCAAGCTAAAGTTATGAGAGGTTTCAGTACTTCAGACATTCATATACACATTTTACTATTCATTACTGAGATCTTTATTCACAGTTATATTTTTTTATCGTGCTACAGACTGCAAGATTTAAAAATATTATGAAGTCAAAAGTTGGATGATAGTAAATTATATGGCACAAAAGTACATCTCCTTGCGGAAATTAGGGATAACTGAATCTGATTTTCAGATATAAATTAAAACGTAATCTTTCAACTTTGTAGGCAATTTGGATTTTTGAATGTCCGCGGACAACCCACCTCTCCCGACCAGGGCTAATGCGACGTAAGTTGATGATGATAGGGCACTGAACAACTATGATGAAGCATCTAGGACAAGATATTTAGAGAAAACTTCTAACATACATAGTTTTTGCAATCGTATATTTGATAATAATTGGTCTATAATTTGTTTCCCTTTTAAGTCAGATTTTGAGTCAATATAATGTTTTTTTCTGTTTTTGGAGACGTTAAAAATAAAATATGAATTATTATTGTAGGTTTAATAAGAGTCAGTTTTAGAGCTTATTGGATTTAATTACTTTAACAGTGAGTGTTTTGGGAATTTATTAACTGTACGTACAATAGTACCAAGCCGCGAGCTCATACTACCAAGTACGGGAGCTCTATATGCATAGTGTCTCGTAACTCTCTAGACAATGGTACATTAGGTCAAAGCAAACACATTTACCATATAAACATGGGTCTCTAGTGTTTTCCCGACTACCTGTATGTATATGTTTTTACATTAAATTTAATACCTTAGGCACTGACCAAATATGACTCAAATTTGTATTTATTGTAATAATGCCAATCACTAAAAAACATTTTACGATATTATATTTAATTCTTTAAAATGGTACCCATTAAAACTTTGAATACCTTAAAACCTAAAAATTTTACTAAAATATTACAAGAATAACATTTCTTAGTGCATTTTAATACAAATCAAATAACACAAAAAGTACTTGAATTGAATGACAAATAACTTTTATAGATTTTACTGTGACAATACACGGCCCACATTGAGATTCTCAGCGGATATCAAATAATACAACAATATAATAAACGGCAGCTCCAGAATATCCGATGCCTAATCGGGATGTCACGGACTGTCAAACCCAGGATTACAATAGACCTCTAATATTTCGCCATTTCACGCCACTACTATTCCATCCCATTTTTCCCTCTAGCTAATTAAGTACAGATGGCTTGATTATAACAATTCATCATCCTCAATTCTTCATAACACGCTAATTAATATTGTTACTTTAAGATCTAAAAATCAATTAAAAGATGTTATTTCAACATATTTATTTACTTTTCTTAGTTCTTCTATAAAATCTACTAAGTTGATTCTTATAAAATGAATTATATAAAATTATTTCATGATACATTTTTGGATACAATTTTAATGCAAAACAAAAATCGTCATCACTCTACAAATTTGTCGTCAAAATTAAAAACATTTTCGTATTTAATATAAATTATCTCATTTTCGTTAAACATGCTTTGGTTTATCGTTGGCTATTTTGGAGTTGTTTGTTTGTTGTTTTGTTATTTCGCTTGCTATCAAATTTCGTTTTAAATAATATCTTAATGACCGTTCTTTTATCCTGTGTTAGTTTATAAGGTAGTAATTCTTTAATCTGTGTTATAGAGTTAGTAATCTCTGGATATACAGCAATACCTCTGTTTCATTTGTAACATTTAAAGGAACTTAACACCAATTAGTTTTTAATTTGATAATTTATCATGTTTCTCATTTAAAGCATTATTGAAACCTCGACTCCTCTCAGATGTAATTAGTTACGAAGCAGCTAGCCGTGGTCAACGGCTAACAGAGCAATGAAGCTGTGACGTGAACATCAAAGTTGCACAGACAGTGTTTATTTGGCCGCCTTTGTCAACGGGTTTCCAGTCACTAAACTTTAAAGAGCCGAGGAACAGCGGGCCGAACCGGACTCTTCTGATCTTCGTGGCTTTTTGTTCCCAAACTTAATATTGTTTATTAACTTGACTGCTTCCATCACGTAATTAAGTTTTGATAATAAGTAGCAGTATTATTTAGAACCACCTTGAACTAAATAGAAGAACTTTATTAAAAAATGATACAATATTATTTGTGCGGATAATAAATATACAAGTAGCTTATTATTTTATTTCTTTTTTTCTTTTATGTCATGCATTCCCTTATTTGTACGGCTGGTATGTCTGTTGGCTATATGATTTACACTATTAATTAGATGTAATTCAAAAGTTCTAATTATAACAATTACCGTTTATTTACCAGTTATGTAATAGCTACAAATGCGCTCACTTTCTCCAAAGCAGGCTGAAAACACTCTAAAATAAAATGTCTAAAGATTTTCACTTTATCGATATACAACAAGAATATATAGCAAATATTATTTTGATTTAATAAACACCGATTAGTAAATAATATTATTTTTAATTTTCGATGGTGAAAGTTGACAATTACAACTATTGCATTTGATTACTTGAATTGATAAGAACTTATTTTAAAAGAAACACAATCCACTGTCATACGTGATTACTGCTGTTGTTATTGTTGTTTGTTTGGTTTGACAGGATACCTGGATAGCATTTCGGACATTTGCCATCGTTATGGTTACAAAATGTATAACACAACGTTTCAAGGATTGGAATCTATCCTCTTCGTCAGGAGGGGGGGGGGGGGGGGGTACGAGTATGTCGCGAGTACGAGAAACACAATCACACATCACTCCGGCACGGATAAAAGTGGGATACTAACAAGAAAATCGACTTCGGTTCTTTCTTTGGCATCGAGTCGTGTCATCTGAAACAATGTTGCAGGGACTTGCATTCTCTGCACTAACAACGCCTGGACTAGACTCCAAGCAGCTTTTGGGTACGTTTAAACCCTTTCTTTCCCTTTTTAGTTCTTTCTGTTCTCTATTTTTGTATGTACTAATACCTCCCCCACCTGACGAAGAGGATAGATTCGAGTCCTCGAAACGTTGTGTTATACCTTTTGCAACCATAACGTTGTCAAATGCCCATATCCTGTTATAGTGCTATGTATTTTTAAGATTTCTCACGATACGATTTAATATAATATCATCATAGTACCAGGTCGTTGTGTGGTGATTTATTTCTAAATTTTAATTGACTATGTGGGAGTACAAGGTTTTAGTTTTGGTAGATCAAATCTTACAACACAAATTATATTAAGTTTTCCCCTTTGGCAGCTGTCGGTAATTTTTTTAAATTATGTATATGTTACAACCAATCAACTGATACTAAGTTGGTTAGTTGATGGAGAATAACTGCTTTAGCAACTTGTGTGTTTTAATGAAGGAGGAGGAGCTCTTCTTATTGGAAATATCAATTTTCTATTATTTTACAAAAGAAAACTCTTCTTTTGTGTATTATTGTATTGTATCAAATATTTAAACACATATACTCTCATAGCTGTAACATTGAAACTTAGGAAGCCCGTAGGGCAGAACCCTATGGTCGGATGTATTTCAAACTCACAAAAGGCATCGAGATTGCAAGAGCTTTGATTCATACCCTTATACCCTTATGTTCTTTGATTGTAAACTTCTAACCATGAGATTTGTCTTAACGTCATTAAGGCTGGCAATATTTAATTTTGCCTTTCCGGGTATGTAAACTTTCCTTTTCTGTATCATTATCGTCCGTATACCTGTACGCTGGCTTTCTCAAGAATGGAACAATCTATAAACTTTAAATTTCTCGCGCCACTTTAACGATACCTGATGTGGCGCACCTCAACCTTACTCGTATTTACTGATTGAATTGGGGAACATACCTGATCATTGCCGACATTTATTGTTCAATGGATTTGTCCTCATTTATTCTTATTTTACTTCTAATAAAAGCTATACACAAAAACAAAAATAAAATACAACTATTGGAGTGTTTATGTATACATTAAATAGTATATTCCAATAAGAAGAAGATGACAGGATGTGTACACTTTGGGTTTTACATCACCGATCAATTATCGTCTTTTTCTTAATTTTTAATTGATCAATAGAAACTGTATGAGAGGTTTATACAGCGGAGTTACATGTATAAGAACACCTGAGGATGATTTCATAAACCAAAATCTCCTCATTAAAGTAATTTAGTTTTGCTTTGTACGTTATCTTACGAAAAGCATTATTAATCACTTACTGATTTATGAGGTAACATAAACGTGTTGACATTTGGTTCTTCCATAAATTGTTTCTAAGTATTATTCCCAACACTCAGAGCTGAAGCTAAACTTCAACAGTATTAAACACAGCACAATTAGTGTCGCTACAACAGTTTACCTCCCCCTCCCCACCATCACCACCTTCCACACCCAACCGTCTTATTGATCCCTAATGACATAGTTGTGGTCGCAGCATTGATTAATGACCTTTGCTTACTTTTAGCCTGATACGCAAAATTCTACGGGACTTCTAGTCGTACACGCTCTATACAAAATAAAACATCCAGCACTGCATAATCTGAATAATTCTCACACTCTTGGAAGATAAATAGGTCAGTATGTTAAACCATCCAAATAGGAATATTGTCTAAGTATAGACTCAAACAAACTTGGTTCCTTTATAACGAAATTTACATACTTGCAATTAATTTACTTGCAACACACCATTTTCCAATACATAGGAGGGTAATGTTTTAAATAAAACTATTGGATCTAAATTCATCTAAGTACCAAAATTATAAATCCTCTAATTCGAAAATTTCAGGAACAACGTTAGCACTTAAAGGTGAATGTAGCAGTTCTTCTTGTTCTTATTTACTAATGTATGATAATTACCTGTGTACTTTAATATGTTTTACTGCTGTTTGGTTTGATAGATGTATATTGTTATTTATCGATGAACCTCATTCATAAACTTTACGTATCATGTGATTATTGAAGCAAGACTGCGCACTGCATGCAAAAGATTATTTATTTGATATTAATTCTTAAAACGAAAATCAATCTAAATCTAAAGTTTATAATACTGGTTAATGAAAACTTTACTTATAAGTAAGTCGAAACTTAGATTTTAACGCTTTCATGAGGAACTTTAAAAGTAATTCCATGAATGTAAATTAAGAAACTTAGATTAGATCTGTTAACGACTTAAATCTTGAATTCATATGAGTTTACAGTTTGTAGCAAGGACAAAGGCCGGACTCTGAAGTTGATGGAGGCAATAAACAGTGGCGTGGTGTTTTAATGGCTTATTATAGCGGCCTTTGACTTATTTACGATTACTAAAAGAAAGCCTTTGCCTCCATCACTGGCCGACAATGCCATTGGTTTTAAGTGAAATTATATGTAATTAAAATGTTCACTTCATATAACAACAAAGGTTCCACTTCTAGTGTTAACAATAATAAAGTATTTAGTTAATGCACTTTCTCGGCGGCTATAAGATGGTTGTTTGTTTTAAGGGTTAATATTTGACTTTATCCAAGATGAATATTTAAAAGTAGATTGTCTAATTCCTCAAGGTAATGTGTGGTCATTTACCCCATCATGGTTTTCGACGTAATATTAAGCTATTGCGTAAGTGTGCAACTTTCATAATATTACTCATCGTTATATTGATACTGGATTATTGTATTATATTGTTTTCTGCCGTAATATTGGACAAGAAGCGTTTATATGAAAACCGCACGGCGCACAAGTAGTTCTGGCGTATTTACTAGATGGCAGCACTACCTTGGTCCTCTGCCATGAGCGTTTGCACCTTGCTGTACAATGTAGACAGCTACCGCACGTCGCCCTGGAGTATGTTTTTTTGGTTTTATAGTGTTTATTGTACCATTGAAATATACGACGCGAAAACAGACGATTTGTTTCGTTTACGAACTGATGGTAACACAGAGAAAGAAAAATGTTTGGAAAAAGATGTTTACTCGAAAGAAAAGTCTACGCTTGTTAATTAAATTAAATGGTAATTTTTTACATTTTAAAATAATTTAAGGAAATAAATTCTTTACATAACAGAGAATACATAAAATTCTTTTACATAATGTTTTCTATTATTTTATTCGTATTTTTGTAGTATATTTTACATTTACATATTTAAATGATCACTGACTTCTAAAGATTAGATTAATACATAATTATACATTTTCTTCATTATCGTTTGTATTAGTTTATATAATTTTATCAGTATTATTTTTGCTATAATCTCGTATTTCATTGTCATTATATTCTAAAAAATAAAATTATGGGGTTGTAATAACTGAAATCAGAAATAAAAAATAATAAGAAGGAATAAGATATTCTGGAATAAAAGTCTTGCTTAATATCTTGTAAACACAGCTTCTATTGTTTTGCTGTTCCATATCTCGTTGTAATTTTTTTTTTTTTTTTTTTGTATTTTAACTCTTAAAAAGTTTAATTAATGGTTCTAGCGCGATAACATTGAAGAAATTATACGAAACCAACAAAACAAAAAATGAAATTACAATTGATGAATAGATGAATTCATAATGCAAATTAAGTATAGCATAAATATTATGACTCCTGTTTGGTCATACTCTTAAGACTTTATGAGAGAATCATACACTTCAACAAAGGTCAGTAAAATACCAAGAAATAATTATGGAACTTAGGAGTCAAAATACACAATTACCTTTAGATAAAATTAAAAACGTCCAAACTGGTCTATTTTAAAAACTTTTAAGAAACTACTTTTAAAATTAAAAGTGTGTTAAAAGTTATAGTACATATACGATGTTCAAGACAGCTCAATAATAAAAGAACGGTTTATACCTTCAAAGGACAAGATTCCACTATGTATACTGGAGTCTAAAAAACTTCATATACTTATGGAATAATCTACAATGGAAAATGAATCTTTTAATATCTGCATTAGTTCCTAAACTCATTAAGCACATGAACATAAGATCAGTCGTAGTAGCACCAAACGTGCATCAAACTATTATTCGATGAAGTAAATGTTCTTTCAAATTCCATCATGTTTCTTAAAAACAATAAGAATAGTCTTATATGAATTTGATTAAGAAAATAACTTCATCAAAGAGTTCAGCATCAGATTAAGATAAAACAGGAAGGCTGTGATGAAAAGTAACAGGTTATTACAAATTCATACCATCACGATACAACCCCATCCCCTACACCCAGTGATATAAGTTGATGGCATCAGTATTTTTTCCAGCTTCAGCTTTATATATTTAAATCTAAAATGGCTGCCTACAGCGTGGCCGAAATAAAGTATTTCATGATTTGTGTTATATCAGCGAGCTTACCAAGCAATACAAACTGCAATCCGTATAGCTTACCCAAAACAAAGGAACCTCCAAACCAATTTGCGGAAACTTATCATTATCACAATAACCGTTATGACATGCAGTACAGCCAGACTAAACATACCGTATGTAATAAGTTTGGCGGGTTTGTATCAAGAAATACTGAAACCAAAATATCTTAAATATGTCAATTGATAACCGTAGTAATTCGACAACAATAATTGTAGAATAATATCAAGAATGGAAATGAAAGAGATTTTGCGCATTTCTGGTCAATACATATTTACAGGTGTCACTATATATAGATATATCCCTAGTAAGTGCCGGTGACCTGACAGTTCAGTGGTTTGGGAGTTGTGATTGTCTCAAGTGGTAATAATAGACTAATGCAATGCTAATCAACTGTGGTGTAAACATTGTGGTCATTGGTTGGTTGAGTTTCTAGTTGTACTATATTTATAGGTCCTCCTTATACCCATGAGATCAGCAAGGTATTAAGACAAGAATATATAAATTATCAAAATAGACCAAACAACTTGGTATAGAAACGAGTGATTTTTCTGCAATGGCACCTGCATCTTTGTAGTAGATTATTGCACCACTAAATATACTTTATTATTCGTGTACTCATGGTAGTGTATTTATCATTCATGAACACACCAATTTAATGATCCTTTTTTAAAGATCAACAAATTCTGACGTGTACTATACACATAATTATTTATGAAACATTTAACTTTTTCAAAAAAATATATTTGTTAAACAATTCCTAATTAAAATTACAAATATTTGGTGTTACTTTAAGTAATTATAAGTACTCATACTGTTTAATGTTTGCTTTCATAAAACTTAGGGATGTTCCACAGGAAATGTCCCTAAAATCTAAATTTTAAATTAAAAACCAGATTTTGAAGTAAGTAAGTAGAAAGAGTAAATTCTTTTATAAACCGTGGACAACTTTATTTTTTTATTTGTTTTATTTTATATTTTTTTAGAATAGTTTAGGTTTTAATATAACATATTGAATATAATTCTAATAAGCAATGGATTTATTTTAAACTTTATTTTCGTGCTAAGATGTTAATACATTGTTAAGTATTTTTATATAACTAATTGTTATTGTAAGTCTTAATGTAATACTTTGTATATATTTGCAAGTAATCTACTCCTTATTTACTTTATTGAATTTAAATCTTAAGAAATAACTAAATAAAATCTATTTTACTTCAAAAATTCTTAAATTTTTATTTCTTTCAAATTATGATTGTCAGTTGGTAATTTAGATTTTTAACTTTTGAAATGTAAAACTCTAGTATTCTTAACGGTGTAAACTTAAAACTTTGAACTCTTAAAGTCTCTTTCAGATTTCTTTGATAGTATGCGATAACATGTAGATTCTTATGATTAATCTAAGATGATATATTGTTATGATGCTATCGTATGGTATATTTGGCGGCCAAAATTGCAATCGTTTATACTAAAGTACAAAATATTATTGTCAAAACTAGCAAAACAAACGAAGCCTAATAAAAGGACAAATAAAAGGAGCAGGGTTTAGGAAAAGTCAGAGATATCCAACTTACAATCTTTTTCATGAAACATCAATTATTTTCTTGCGCCATTTGTATATAAAAAGTATATTAACAAACATATATAAACATTTTTCTTCAATTTTCTCTTGGGCAGTCTAACTCGAATTTTATTTAATTTTTTTCGATTTTTGTTTTTTTGTTGATTATTATTCTTTGAAAGTTTCTAAATCCAATGATGTATATATAACACATGGTACAAATAAATTTATAACCCAACTTAAAAATATTTTAAAACAAGTATTGCACGATATCTCAGCGTGGATTTTGCTAGCTCTTACGACTTTTTGTCACAGGAACTTCTTATAATAACAAAGTCCCTGCAGAATATTTTTATGCTTTATACAGCAGGCAACACTGTCTGTTTACTAACTTGTGTTTACTTTTGTGGTTATGCTTCTGCTTGTTGTCAATTGTGTTGAAAGTGAATAATACAGTAATCTGAGTTACCTAGTTTGAGTTATTTTACATTTTGTGTTAGTACACATTGTTTATTTGTGAATTGGTTTAGTGAATATTACTTTTTTATTTTGTATTAGTTATGGGTAACCAAAAGAAAAGTGGTTCCCGCTATTTCGGCTTTCAAAGTCAGGAAGAATTTTGGTAAGCCTAAGCCTAGGCCTAGGCCTACTGAAGTAACTGATCCAGTCACCACAGAATCGAAGTCTTCTACCTCTAAATCCAAGCTACAGCCCAACTTAGGTAAATACAGCACAAATGATAGCCTAGAATATGAAATAGTTGACTTGGCTCAACTAAAAGTGCTCTAGATGAGGTTGCAGTCTGTAAATCTTG
Source organism: Homalodisca vitripennis (assembly GCF_021130785.1). NCBI lineage: Eukaryota > Metazoa > Arthropoda > Insecta > Hemiptera > Cicadellidae > Homalodisca > Homalodisca vitripennis. The sequence continues at coordinate 118,980 of NW_025776748.1, forward strand.
TCACGGAACTCTTAGCTTTAGTAAGAAGAATGCGGTAGGCCTAGCTTCTGAATTTGTTTTTTCATGTGAACAATGTGATGTAAATAAGACCTTTCCTAATTGTGACAAAATTACTACTACTAGTGATGATGGCAAAGCTCAAACGTACTTTGACCTAAATTTGAGGTTAGTATATGGCATCAGAGTGATTGGTAAAGGGTATACCGCGGCCCAGTCGCTTTGCGGTATTATGAACTTACCTGCTCCGCCAACAAAAATAAAGAAACATGAGCAGTTGCTATCACAAAAAGCTGAAGAACTATGTAAGACATCAATGAGAACTGCAGTTGAAGAGGCTGTTGAAATAAATGAAAACGTTAGGGATCTGTGTGTCGCTATAGATGGCTCTTGGCAAAAGAGAGGACACACGTCGTCGAATGGCATTGTTTCAATGACATCGGTTGATACAGGCAAGGTGGTTGATATATACTCCATGTCCAAGTACTGCCAGTGCCCTAATAGACATGAGAATGAGCACACTGTAGAATGTAAGGCTAACTACCAAGGAACAAGTGGTGGGATGGAGGTAGAAGGGGCAATAAAGCTATTCGAAAGATCGCTTCCTCAGTACAACTTTCGCTAGACTGAGTATTTAGGTGACGGTGATACAAATGACTACAAATCTGTATGTGACTCTCATCCTTATGGCCAAGATGTGGCAATTAGCAAGCTAGAATGCGTTGGCCACGTACAAAAGAGAATGGGTACGAGACTGCGGAAACTTACAGTGGAAAAAAAGAAAGTGAAATTAGCGGATGGCAAATTTTTGTCTGGTAAAAATAGGTTATCAGCAGCAGCTATTGAAAAAATACAATTTTTTTACGGATTGGCTATCAGGAGAAATCCTCACAATCTGGATGGTATGAAGCAAGCAGTGTGGGCTTCATACTTCCACATTCAGTCCTCGAATGAAAAGCCTACTCACCAGTTGTGCCCTAAAACCGAAGATACTTGGTGTAAGTACAACAAATGTGTATTTAGTAATGAAACTTATGACCCCTCACAGCACTTTCATCTTCCAGAAGCCATTATGCTAGAAATTAAGCCTATTTTCCTAGCCCTGTCAGATCCTGGGTTGCTAAAAAAGTGCTTGAAGGGGAAGTCCCAAAACCCCAACGAGTCGCTAAACAACGTCATATGGACCCGTCTACCAAAGAGAAACATTTGTAGCTATTGATACATTGAAATTCGGGGTTTATGAAGCTGTCCTCTCTTATAATGATGGTTACTTCTCCAAAGTGAAAAATGATGAAAGAGTTAGGTCTTAGTGCTGGGGTAAACCTGGCGAAAGCCATAAAACGCCTCGATGAACAGCGCATCCGCAAGGCTGAAAAGGCTCTTTTGGAGTTTGAAAAAAAAGTGCGGCAATCAAGAACTTTGATTAAAAAGAAGGTTGCGGACTTATTTCAGCAGGAGGAAGACCCAGAGAACCCTTCCTACAGTGCTGGACATTATTAAAATGTAAGTTAATACTCTTATTACGCTTTCTTTTAGTTTTTGGCCGTTTCCCTTAAACTAATTTTTTTAACTAATATGTCGGATATTTCCAAAACCGTAAGAGATATCATCACCAAAATGTTTTTACAGCTTATCAAAACGTAAACCTAGTTCTTAACACAGGGATTTCAAAAAGAATTTGAAATAGGCTGAATTAAAAAAACGTATGTAAAAAAATTAAAAAATAACATAAAAATTAAAAAAAATCATAGTTAATATAAATTTTACTAAAAAGCCAAACCCCTTTGTTAAGAACTAGGCAAAGACTTGGTCTTTGAAATAAAAAAAGTTTACAAGTCTATCTCTAATACTTTTTGTGTTATGCGACATATTGTTAACATTGAGTGTAAATGGGAGTAGGACTGCCCTTAACGTCACATTCTTATAATACCAGGCACTCTAATAGAGTGGGGATCTCTGTCATACCATTAATTAAGTCATATTCAAATATTAACTCATTTTATATATCTCAGACCTTATTTTGAAAAATATGTAAAAAATTTAGTAATTTTTCTTTATTCGAAACCTTGTCTATTGAAATATTCAAACATAAAAGTTAAAAGTTTTCTACTGCATATTGGACTTGAGGAGGCCGAGACCTTGTTACTGTCCGAGGTGGGCGGTTATAACCATTTCTTGTACCAACTGTTTGCTCATGATTATGGTTTATCTACGACTAACTGCGACAGTAGACATTACTAAATTATCTCCCCCTTCATTCCCATCTTCGGCTGTAAACTTGAAAAATAACCTGTTGACAGGTACTGGAATACACTGATGGCGATGAACATTGTATTTAATAGAGACTGTAGTAGCTTTGGGTAGAGATATATCAGTGCTACATTCCTGGGAGATAAGTTTGAATATACATACTATCTATTAATAATACGACTCTAGCATACGCACAGGCTGCTTGCCCATGTAGGCTAATTTCCAATCGCTATGTAAACTTTTAGTTATTTATTGTAACATATATTAATTATCAATTTACATATATTAATACTAATTGTAATATTGTAGTTATAACGGAAATAAACTTTATCTATTATATTAATCTTTCGTCACATCTCAGAGTCAAAGCCAAATTGCAAAAACCTGGTTCCAAAGTCTATCTATGTGCAAAACTTCCGGACAAGAGCAGTCGGAGCAATCTTGGGGTATTGGCAATCTGGGCGTCCGCAGCAGTACTTAAGCTGTTTGTAGTCCTCGGGTAAACATGCAAGTAAATATATAAAGTAATGAAGCTACTCAAAAAATAAATAATAATATCAATAAATTCAGAGATACTTATTCTCTATCATTGTTTCGATGAATTGATAGGTAATACATATAATTTATTTTTTCGTTTATTTCTATTAACTTTATTTGTGTTTTATATATGTAATTTGTTACAGACTGGGATATACATCGTGCTAACGGTACTAACGGTTATATTTCGTGTCTAAGTAGCTGATTGATTCACAAAACATACTGGCGAAGGACAAACTATTCTTAGTTTCAGTTACACAGATCAAGCTAGTGGCCAAGCTTCCAATACCTTCAGGTCTGCAAACAAAATTGCCTTCTAATAGGGACAAAGTCATTTAGTAACTGTTACGTTCCTTGGACCAACAAGTTACAAACTTAGTTACAAGTTTGTTTCGCGCAGTTGAGGACACAATCGAGTTGCCTGATTGCAGGGGTTTGATTCGGATCACTTACGGTTTGATTTTTTGATTCGGATCAATTTCCAGGTAACTCGTTCTTTCTAACAATACAAATCAATAAATTAAACTATGTAATGTAGGTAGTATTTATATCTTAAAAAAATATTGTATAACAATTATTGTTCATAAGGCTTACGGAGTAGTAATGTATTGTGCTATTATTCATCTTTCGTGTATGACCGAACCGGAGTCATAATATTCATGTTATATGTAATTAGCAGTATGAATTAATCTATGCATAAATTGTGGTTTCATTTCTGGTTTTCTTATATTGGTACTGTTTTGTATGATTTCTTTGATGTCATCACGCCAGAAATGGTAAATATTTGTTTTCATATTTTATGATAAACTTGATACCTTGGACGTATGTATTAATTAGGTTGTAGAAATTCAGGAAATCAACCTGTATATACAGTTTGGATAATTGAGTTTTTGTATCACTGATAACTTGAGTTCAGTATCTTTCCTCTGTGCTTTCAGTGCGATTTTCTTACGGTCTTTTATGTATACGTTAGACAACCAGTGCTTAATTTCTAAAATTTTAGGTGTGGGAACTCTTAAAGCGGGAAGCTCAGACCGGTGGGTATGGAATACACCCCAGGAAGGAGGGGGGCCCTCACCCAGGAAAAACTTTTGAAAATTATAACTGTAAACCTTTGTTTTTAGGCCACCCAGACATAATAATACATTCATTTTCATAAAATACCAAGTGATATATTTTAATGCTGTTTATTTTTCTTTAAGGTGCTTGATTAGGATGTAAGAAAATAAAAACATGAATTTAAATTATTGAGTTTTACTCTCTCTACTCTACTCTACTCCATTAACACCTTGTTGCCTACTTTAAATTTCCCAGAAATATTTGGTTTGATTTCATTGACCATTTTGTTTGAATCAATGAAGCTCGCCAATATTAATTTTTTAAGAATGGTAAAATAAAAACAAATTGAGCCTTATTCACAGTTTTATTTATACACATTACAGTAGTAATAATAATACATATTAATATGTAAATGGATGTTTGTTAATATAACAGCTTTTTTACAAGTTTGCATATTTTACAAAAAATTGCATACCTTATGGGTACAAAACAATATTAAATTACATTCAAAATAAACCAACTTCTTGGAAAGGAAAAGGAAGCGTTTTAACTACACACAAAATAAATGACCACACAGAGTGGAGTAACACGGTTTCATTTTTTTAAATTTAGTGTAGTTTTAAAAAGTTAAGGTTGATTATTTTATTTGCTTATTAGTTATTATAACAAATATGTACGGATTTGTAGTATAATATTGTAAGACAATGCCAAGACTGTTGGTAAACTTAGTTTTAGTTTTTTGTTAATATTTTAAAGTGAAAACTACAAAAGAAACAAAACAACAATACACAAAACTAACTGTAAGTACAAAAAAGAACTCAGAAAACTTGAGTTCAGAACACAACTATAAGTTAGGCATAGGCTAGTTATTTTAATGAAAACTTATGTTCTGAAATTCTAAAAGGATATTTAAAAAACAGATTTAGGAAAAAAAAGTTCCCACAATGCAATGCTGTCTTCATGGTAAGTTTTCTGCCCTCGTTGTTTCGACTTGGTGTCAAGTGCAGAATGGTGTCCCTTCGCCAGCCAGGTTTTGACGTGTCGCTCGGGATTGTATCTAGCCACAGGAGGTCCTAGGAGCCTGATCCGCAATAAATCGCAAACAGTGCTAATGTAGAGTGAAGATCTAAGAGGAGACATAATTAGATTCATTGCAGAAAACCCACGTTCACATTCAGCACTAGACACTTGCAATACTATTTATGATGGAAATCAGTTTCTTAAAACGACGGCGGTTGCTCTAGAATAGTAGGTTTCTCTCCACTTAACATAGGCTTCAGTCCCTGCTTGAAGTGTCTGAAGTCTCTAATTATATCCTGAGAGCTGCTAATCTTAAATCTATCGCAGATTCGCTGGATCTCACATTCTCCGTAGGTGATGGATAAGTCTTTTGGCCAATACATGGGGTGGATCACTTTGATGTCATTCATGCTTTTGGTGTAGTGTTCAGCCGCATTTGAAGATGATGATAGCAACCTTGAAGTCAAGTTGTTAGCGAGGCTCCGATTAGAACTGTTTTTCTGGAATAATGGGTATCTTGGATCTTACACAAAGGTTAACATCTTGATACATCAAATCGTCAATAGCAATTTTAGCTTCCACTGAACGTCTACCCATGTTTTCAACTCGGTTTTCAAACACTTTGATTAACAGTGTTACATCACTGTGGGCTTGGATAAGGTTGAGGCTTGATTTTTGAAGCTGTAAGGACAAATCCGATAACTCTTCTAGAGCATCGAACACCAATGCCAGGTTGTGTACAAAAGTTGTAGAAGATAATGTACTACAAAGCCCTTTGTAAGTTGAACGTTGCTTCGAGTCCCTTTGTTTGTCTTCAGATGCTTCAATGAAATGATTGTACAAAGCTTTAAAATCTGTCCCAACTGCTTTCACCGCCATTAAGCTGGAGGCTACCCAACGAGTATCTAAAACACGGCCGATTTTCAACATTTGCTCCTCTAGTCCTTTAGCAACTTCTGCCAACTCCCTGCTGTTTTTCGGTGAGCAACTAAACATGTTTCTAATTTTATCCATGAATATCTTAAAATGATTGATTCCAGCTACTTCTTCTATGGAATCGTGCACGGCAAGCTGCTAAAACGATGGTTCAAACAATGCCAAATGAACAAGTTGGGGAACGTTTCAGTAAGCTGTATAGCAAGGCCAGATTTCTTGCCTAGTAGCACTGAAGCACCATCACAAGTTAGAGCAATCATATGGTCTTTCATGAATTCAAAAGCTTAGACCTTAATGCTTGTAACTGATTTAAAAGTTCTTGTAATATACCAGCTGATGTTGTGCTATTTAGCTCAAAAAGTGTTAAGAACACTGTCATAGGGTTTTGCATTCCCTTTAGAACAGTTCTGATATAAACCACCAAAGCATTTTTGTTCGAAACTGAAGTGGCTTCATCCAAAAGCAGGGAAAATTTAGAGTCTGACTTGATTAGGCCATTTATCAAGTCTGATTTCATTTCAATCAGAAATATGATGAATTATATTGGAGCAAGCAACATTTGAATGTAGGATTCGCCCCATATCGAAGCCATTCATTATTTGAAGATCAATTTCAGTTTCAAACTCAAAAAATGGCCTATTTAGTTTAGCTTGCTTAATAAGCCGTGCGGAAAATGCGCTCAGTTAACAATCTGCTGCTCTTTATGCATAGAAGCAACAGCTTTTTTCATTGTATCTTTCTTAGCTTCAATGAGTATTTTTTCAGCTAAAGAATGAGCTCGAGACCCACGGTGTAAAAATATCTTTTTCCTAAGAGAGGATTGCTGGTCTTTTTTATTGTTTCCATAAAGCGGTAACAGTTCCTAAAACCCACTCTTCGCTAATCTTTAGGCCCTTCGTTTTCTCTGCACCTAGAGTACTCACACTACGGCAAAACGTTGCAACCTAGTTCTCTGTTCACAATTAACCATGGATTTTTAGCTTTAAATTCAACAATTTGTTTCTTCAGACCAACAAACTGGCTGTTCACCCCTATTAACAAAATCATTATTTTCATTACTAACCTTAGCTTCGTCTGCATAAGATCCCAAACCAACAAACCTGGATACTATTTTGACCGACGAGGAAGTCGAAGGGGAATGGTAATCGCAATTATCCTCATTGATCCCGATTGCGTCTTCTTTTTTATCTTGATCAACGTTTTAGTTGCATTCGCGTTTAAGTTACAAGTTGCATCGCATCCCATCACGCTTAAGTTCGTTTTTGAGTTGCAGGCCGTTGATTGTGTGTGATCACTGGGGCGGTGGCGCGGTGAAGGAATGGAGGGGGAAAGGAAGGGGTGGTGGGGTGGGTATTGCTTTGTTATTGAGAGGCGCAGCCCGCGCATGCGCGAACTAGGATGACTCGCCCGTCACCTTCCTCCTGCCTGATTCCGTGCAAGACTCATCACAGCACAGCTCACAACTGCTTGTACGGGCGCTTACTATCTGCTTACGAGTCACTCGCAAACAAAGCATAGCATAATATTGATCCTACCTACAATTTTTTTTAACTAAAACTTGTACTCGTAGTTTTAAAAGCGTTCCCTTGCGTTCCGGCACTCTTGGGAGGTAAGGGAACGCCGTTCCCTTGCGTTCCCACTGAAATTAACCACTGTAGACAACCACAGGTTGCAATTGACGAAGCCATTGCTTAGTTTGCTTTGAAACAACAACCGTGTAAGTCTAATATCAAATTAACTTTTGTTTTTTAGTACTTTATAACGTTCAAAAAAGTTTGTTACGTTACAAAGTACGTTGACGAGTTTGTTCATTACAAACAAATTCGTCAAAAACTATTTATGTATTAAAATTTCAATAATTTAAAACTAGCATATTAGTTACTCCTTGAGTACTTACCTCAGTTTTCCTAAAGACCTAAATGTCCTTCCAGCGTCAACTGTTTGGGTCGCAGACGTGTTTTAACCCATTATTTGCACTGAACTAGTTGTATTTGATTAACGGTGGTTTCTAAATAGCCTACACTATGGACGCATGTTCTCAGATCCTAATGCACAGCACACATTACGTAGTTTTTCGATTTTTGTTCTAAACAGTCATGTAATCGACTTTCAATACTGATCTACCCGCTCTATTACTTTCTTTATTGTGTGAATAATCTACACGTTTTCATATTTCGTGAGTTTAAATCTCATTTTATTATATTCAGCGTGTTCAAAAATTTATTATTCTACTATTTTCTATTTGCTATTGCAGTTACCCATAGGAAAAATTTAAAAATATCCGATAGCTCACAGCCAAATCCCATGAATTGAAATGCAACGCACTCGGTGTTCATTTTATAGAAATAAAACTTTGTGTAAAAGTATATAGGTCAGTTCGTTTTCGTGTGGACAGACGGGAAGCTAATGTTCTTCCTCCCTGCAAATGATAGCTTATTATTAGCTTATTAACGCTCATCTAATAATGTTGAATCATTTTTAATATGATCTTACTAAGTACATAATCGTTAATCATCGCACTGAGTCCTACTAGCCAAGGGCAAGCTTCTTATTTCTCTTTGTAATTATTGTGTTGCATTATTAACGATGCAATGTGTCGCATAATAGGAATATTTAAATAGGATTAACTGTAACAACGCGACATTTTACATAAGCATTTTCCGCGTAATTTTAATTACGTTTGTATAAATAAATATAGTTACTTTGCATAACATTTAACCTATATAGTTTCCTTAATATACCAAAGTACGAGTACGTTACATGGTGTGCCGTGACAGACCTTCACTGACGTTTGGATACAGAATTTCAAATAAATAGACTGATGGCAGTCATATAAACAATAATTGTACACAAAAATTAAGCATCATAAAAATTATTCTTGTTGAATTTAAAATTTGAGTCTACATATAAAAGGCTTTTTTTCAAAATATATTTTTACATAATGTACATTAAAATTTTTGTTCATTAAATTGGTTACCATATAAGTATTTAAATCATAAAATTCTATACACCAACTCAATAAATAAGGATTTATATTTTGGGGTAGTTTGTGCTACATTTTTTAATATGCTACATGTATAAATCTCTTATAGGTGTATTGAGTCTGGTTACAAATTTATTTTATTCTGCTATTTCCCTGATGCCATTACGGTTACCCATCATCGAAATCTGTGTTCCTTTTATAGAAATGAAGATTTGAGCACAGTTTCAAGGCTATATGTCAGGTCATGTTCAAAATATTGTGCGTATAGACATAAATAGAGACAAATGAATTTTTTTTACCCCACGATGAATAAGGCTGTGCTTAAAGCTCAGCCAATCAAAATTTATAACAAAAATTATTATAATATTACTGTCTAGACAATTAAAAAACTATTATTTATTTTTTTAATGCCCTTATCATACTTATACTCTAAAACAATTATCTTTCTTTACCCTAAATGTTAGTAGTGTTGCTGTCCCAATGTCAGGACGTACCGTTGGAGAGTGCTAATATACATTATATCGTAATTTGTATTATA